>NC_061114.1:171137266-171141501 GCF_002878395.1 Capsicum annuum | reverse complement strand
CCCTTGGGATCATTCATCCTGGAATAAAGACTTAGGACACTCTTATCATAAAATAATGATGAACATAGAAGGACTTAAAGCACAAAATCAGGTAGATTAGTGTTAAGCATAGGGTTCATACCTCAAACCACCTCATCCGAAGGTGAAAATAAGGAAGGATATCTAACTTTCATGTCTTCCTTGGATTCCCAAAGTAGCTTCTTCTATCTTTTGATTCCTCCACAACACCTTAACCAACATAATCTCTTTACTTCTTAACTTCCAAACTTAATGATCCAATATAGCTATAGGTATTTCTTAATATGACAATGAGTCCTTAACCCCAATCTCCTTAACAGGATACACCAAAGAGTGATCTCCAACACTTTTATTAATCATCGATACATGAAAGACAAGGTTAACTGAAGCTAAACTTGCGAGCAAATCCAACTTATACGCCACTTTTCCAATTCTCGTTGGAATATGGTAAGGACCTATGTAGCGAGGACTGAGTTTTTCTTTTCTCCCGAATCTCATGACTCTCTTCATAGGGGAACCTTCAGAAACATGAAATCATCAACCTCAAATTCTAACTCCCTTCTTCTTACATCAGCGTAGGACTTCTAGCCACTTTAGGTGGTCTTAAGTCTCTCTCTAATGACTTTTACTTTTTCTATCGCCTGATGAACAAGGTCAGGTTCAGACAAACGGGTCGCCACCTGGATGCTAGAGTAGTAGCTATTATTATAGGCAAATTCTATTAGGGGCATGTGATCTACCCAACTACCTTTGAAGTAAATCATGAAAGATCTTAGCATATCCTCTAAAGTCTGTATGGTATGTTCTGTTTGCCCATCCATTTGGGGGTGAAAAATGGTACTCAAGTTTACTTGGGCCCCAACCCTTTCTAAAAATACCTCCAAAACTGAGAAGAGAATTATGTACCTCAATAAGATATTATAGATATTGGTGCCCTATGCAATGGAATTATCTCCTAAATGTACATATTTGCATAATCATCACCTTAATAGTTAGACCTCATAGGCAAAAAATGAGAAGACTTGGTCATCTTATCAACAATTACCCAAATAGAATTGTATTGCTTTTGGGATTACAGAAGCCCAGTAATAAAGTCCATGTTGATTGTCTCCTATTTCCATAAGGGCAAAGCTATGTCTTGGAAAGTACCACCTATCCTCAAATGCTCCACCTTAACTTATTGACAATTCAAATACTTGGCTACAAAGTTAGTGATATCTCTTTTAATGTTATTCCATCAATAAATCTCCTTGAGGTCATGAGATATATTTTAGTGGAGCCAGGATTAACAACATACCTGGAAGTATGTGCTTCTTCAAGAATTCGTTCTCGCAACCCATCCACATTCGGCATACACAACCTACCTTGGTATCTCAAAATACCATCTCCTCTAATTTCAAAATCCATCACATTTTGTTGACCAACATCTTTCTTAATCTGCATCACTATGGGATCCCTAACTTGCTTCTCCTTACATTTGTCACACAGGGAGGGTTTAGTTACTTCTTGGACGAACAACCCTTTATCCTCAGAGTCTAGGAGTCAGACTCCTAGATTATAAAGTCGATGAATATCCTTAACCAAATTTCTCTTTCCTTCCTCCACATGAGAAAGACTGCCCATGGACAACCTGCTAAGAGCATCAACAACCACATTAGCTTTACATAGATAATAGTCTAGGCTCATGTCATAATCCTTCAATAGTTCTAACCACCACCTCTACCTAAGATTCATCTCCTTCTGGGTGAAAACATATTATAAACTCTTTTGATCAGTTAAAATGTAAACATGTACACCATAAAGATAATGACACCAAATTTTTAGTGCAAAAACCACTGTTTCCAACTTTAGATCATGGGTGGGATAGCTTTTTTATGGACTTTAAACTGCCTGGATGCATAGGCCATCACCTTACCATGTTGTATCAATACACACCCAATTCCCTCTCGAGATGCATCATAATAAACCACAAAACCCTCTGTACCCTCAAGAAGGGTCAAAATAGGTGCAGTAGTTAACTTGTGCTTTAATCTCTCAAAACTATTCTCACAAGCGTCAAACCACAAAAACTTGACCTTCTTCTAAGTCAAACTGGTAAGTAGAGTACCTATGGATGAAAAGCTCTCTACAAATCTCTAGTAATATCCTACAAAACCTAAGAAGCTCTAAATGTTAGTTGGAGTCATGAGTCTGGGCCGCCTCCTTACTATTTCAACCTTTTGAGGATTAACCTGAATTCCCTCACTAGAAATAATATGCCCCAGAAAAGCTATGGCACTGAGCGAGAGCTCACACTTAGAAAATTGGCATACAACTCGTGATCTTTAATGGTTTGAAGGATGATTCGCAGGTGATTAGCATGATCTTCCTCACTCTTAGAGTATGCCAAAATATCATTAATGAAAACTATAACAAATAGGTTTAAAAATTGATAAAACACACTATTCATGGGGTCCATAAATGATATGGGGGCATTAGTCAGCCTGAAGAACATGACCAGGAATTTATAGTGACTATACCAAGTTCGAAAAGCTATATTGGAAATGTCAGCCTCTCTAACCTTCAACTAATGATAAATCGAACGAAGGTTAATCTTAGATAAGTATTTAGCACCCAACAGTTAGTCAAAAAGATTATCAATTCTGGGGAGAGGGTACTTATTCTCGTTAGTGACTTTATTCAACTGACAGTAATCTATACATAACGGAGGGAGCCATCTTTCTAACGAATGAAGAGTACATGAGCACCCCAGGGAGAGACACTACGATGAATTAAGCCTTTATCAAGAAGATCTTTTAACTATTCTTTTAATTAAGCCTTGATGCATTCATATAGGCATCCATAACATATTATTTAATATCTAACAAAAATTTATTTTTATAGTTTATTTTTTATGATATATGAATTTTAAATTTAAGTTTATTTGAAGTAAGTTAAGGATTGAATTATTGAAATTCGAAGTGTGATTTTTTTTTCCCCAAAACGAGGAAATGAAAGTTGAAAGAAGATAAAAAGAGGGTGGAAAATGGTTGGGAGTGGAAGATGAAAACGAACCCGTCAGAAAATTCGCCAATGTGCGTTAATTGTTAAAGTTTTTGGTCTTTCTCTTTGTCGGCCAGAAGTTCCTTATCACTTGGGGGTCCTTTGGTTTCATATATATAGAATATGAATCTTGCATTAAATAGGAAAGATTTAAGTAATAGAAAAACAATTATATAATATTTCTCATCCATTTTTACTTCTTACATTTGATTTAGCATGTTGCATGCCCATTAAAAACAACAATATTTGACATGGCTATTTTGCTGCACTACCTTGTTAATCTTTTTTTAATTTTTTATTCGATATCCGGTATCTATATTAAAGTCCGACTAAATTTAAATTTGCGCCGAAAAATACCACGTTGAGGGTAAAACACTTCCTAACAAACGTGACTCCGTATCCAGGGAGACTCGACCCCGATATCTATTGTTAAGGATGTAAAAGTACTCACCAATCCACTACAACCCTTATTGGTTACCATACCTATCAATTGATGTTTAGTATTAGGTATTGAAGAATGATTTAGAGAATAAGAAAATAATGCTAAGAATAAAATATAGAAAAAATAATTAATTTTCTTGATATTTCCAACGTGATAAGTAAAACTAAAAATTTATTTTAGAAATAAATGAAAAATAAAAATGAACTAAAAAAAAGTAGTTAAATTATCATTATATTCTTAAATTACACAATTTCGTATAACTCTGCTGAATTTATTTTTCAAAATTATTTAACACCTTCGCCATTAATAAAAAATGGAGGACGAAAGGTTTGAGAGAAGACGAGGATAAAGTCCTTTAGTCTAAAAAAAGATATTAAGACCTTTTTCTAAAAAATTTGAATAAGCGTGTTTTGCAAATATGGCATTTTAACTTATATTTTTTATTAGATAATTAGTGAGAAAAATAAATAATACGAAAAAATAAGTCCGAGAAGATTATAGGATCCTCAGATACTTTTAATCTATAGTTGATAAATTTACCATAGTTTAAAGGTGTTTCATGTCTTATTCCAAAATCTAACATTAACAATTTAATATTTGGTTACCCATTGATATAAAATTTAACACTAGTTATGGCAATGTTCGATTGTCTTTTTTATTGCATAAATAAGCTAAGTTTGGTGGAATTTATGTATTAGTTCATATAAAATAAATTAAGGATAAAAATGTGAAA
>NC_061114.1:171034185-171134266 GCF_002878395.1 Capsicum annuum | reverse complement strand
TCATATTGATGGATTATTGTTGGCAATTTTCATTTTATTTGCATTTATATGTCCATTTAATTAAATCAAGAGAAATTTATCATTTCATTAAATAACTACATAAATTTTTAGTTGTCAAATTAAATTTTCAAAATATAATTAACAAAATTATTTAGTAAAATAAACAACTAAATATTTTTAAGGAGAATATCCAATTAACATGTGTCAAATAAAAAGAAAAAAGTATATTGGATAGTAAATGTGTTTGCTTTATTACAAATTTTCGTTTTATGACTTTGTTATAATAGACCTTAGTGATAAGCAATGATCATCCATGAAATCCACCCAAGTTCGAAAAATTCTTTAGGATCATAATAATCATCCATGAAATCCACCTAAGTTAGAAAAATCCTTTAAGGTCGTTTGATAGATGGTTTGACAGTCATGAGTTATGTAGACATTAAATCCTGCATAAGTAATATCATATTTGACAGTTGATTAGAAAGTAAGTTATTTGTGTATTTAATTTGTAATATAAACACCCCACTAAAATATTAACAAGTTATGAGGAAATCTATGTATCATTTTATGCATAATAAAAGATGAAGTAACTAACACATGAATAATTAAACTCTGGATAACTATTTTCAACATAAACATAAACTAATGCATAAATTTCTTCATAACTAATCGTTGTATTACTAAATACCTTCTAAATTCTAAATTTAGATAGCTATCAAACTACCCTGAATACCCTTCTTTCCTTTTCCTAGGCGAGTAAAGGAAATTATACAATTTATTTGTTTTTTGGTCTAAATCAATTATCTCACGATAATCCCCAAAGGGTGACACATGCACCTCCCTTTCAAGAGAGCAAAATTGATAAAGAGGCTCTTTAATTATTTGTAGAAATGGTGCTGTAAAATGACTTGACTAGTTGACTTGGACTTTGAATAAAAACAATTTATTTTTAGTATTCTTTTCTAGAACAAACTTAATTTATATGAAACTTAAACTTTTAAAATTTTAAACTTAACAGGAATACTTGTTCAAAATAAGAAACTTTTTCTAAAACAATCTTCTTTTATATTACGGCATCCTTGAAAGTGGCTATTCAATTTTTCTATATTTCTCTAAATATAGGGGCAATATTCCTTTAAATATATTGTACTTATTCATGCTTAAAATCTTCTTCTTTTGTTTTTTTCCAATCCCGTTTTCATATTTTTCCAACAATTGGCCTAAGAGAGGAAATTTTGCCTAATATAATATCCACCCCAATTTCCTACCATATACTCCCGCCGTTTCGGAATAAGTAAATTGTTAGGATATTTATTGAAGTTTTAAAATAAGTGAATCATTGAATTTTTTTTCAAATTTACCCTTATGATTTGACAATCAACTAACTTTTGAAAAGGTATTACAAGGTTAATTTTTTCTTTTTTAGGGGTAAAAATAAAAAATTGTATTAAATTTTTGTCTTTAATGTTTTTTCCTTAATATATGTGTGTCAAAATTCATAAATTCATTTATTGTGAAACGGAGGGAGTATTAATCTCTCATTCAACTGAGAATAAATTCGACTACCTACCCTCCTTTTTCAACATCACCATTTCCATATCCTCTCTGCAATTAACCATGGATAGAGAACAAGAAGAGATGCAATTTCTAGGCCTCTTTGATATATACATAGAAGCCTACAAAGTCATCTACCAATGGAGGAAAATTTTCAGCCAAATCACCCTATCGTTGATCCTTCCTATGTCCTTCATCTTCTTAGCTCACATGGAAGTTTACCATCTTTTCTTCTCTGACCTTAACCATTCTGAGTTTCAGCTCGAACACACTCACACGGGCACTGCGAAATACAACAAGATCTCTGATCACATAAATAAAGAGCTAACCTCTCTATGGCTTTTCATAATTGTCTATTTCACTATCCTCATCATCTTCTCCCTTCTTTCCACCTCTGCTGTGGTTTACACAATTGCTTCCATATACACGTCACGTGAAATCGGCTTCATGAAAGTTATGAGCGTTGTCCCCAAAGTTTGGAAGAGGGTTATGGTGACTTTCTTGTGTGCTTTCCTTTGTTTCTTTGTATACAACCTTGTTGCCTTCTTTGTCTTAGCTATTTGGTTTGTATGGGCTTTCAGCATGCAGGGTGAAAATGACGGTCTTGCTAAGTTTATTTTCGTGATCATGGCGATTGTTTATGTTGTTGGATCCGTGTACCTGTCGGTTATATGGCACTTAGCTACTGTGATAACCGTATTAGAGGATTCATATGGGATGAAAGCCATGCTCAAAAGCAAGGATTTGTTGAAGGGGAAGATGAGAATAGCCTTGGTTTTCTTTTTCAAGCTCAATCTCTCACTTGGTGTCTTGAACTTTATTTTCAAGAAGTTTGTGGTACATGGTGGGAACCATCATATGCATCTAGGGATGTTGTATAGGGTAGCGGTAGGGTTTCTTTGTTTTCTCTTAGTGTTAACGTTGATACTCTTTGGTTTGGTGATTCAAACAATCATTTACTTTGTCTGCAAGTCCTATCACCATGAGAACATTGACAAGTCTGCACTTTCTGATCATCTTGAAGTTTATTTGGGAGAGTATGTATCTTTGAAGTCCAGCGATGTGCAAATGGAGAGTTATGAAGTTTAAAAGTATTTACTTGTAACTTCTGTGGGTGGAACATTTCTCTATGTATTTGACCTTTTCAATGGATAATATTTATGAGAATTATTATAATAGTAAAGATTACTTCCTCGCGTGCATTTTACTTTTCTACTTTCCTATTGGCACATAGATTAAGAACTAATAAATGAGAGGTAATTTTACCATACTAACATTTGAATGTAACAAATTTGATGCTTTGAAAAATGCATTAGATAATGAATTATATTTAATGCTAAGAGTAAAATGGGTAAAAATAGGTAATTTATCCATTGATTTTAAAAACTGAACAAGTATTGTTGAATATCTCAAAATGAAAAAACGGACAAGTAAAGATGGACGTAGAAAGTAAAACCTACATTGTCTTCATCAGCTTTGGTCATTATGTATGTCATAATGGTTGTCTAAGATTGTTATTTTATGTTTTGATTGATTATGCTTGACTAACTCAGGACAACTCATTTGTACGTTGATATTTGATTAAATAAGAATTTCATATTTCTGATAACATTTTTGCTTGATTGTGCTAGAGTAGAATTAAACTGGGACCATCTTTAAAAGGATGTGAGCAAACACTCAATGGGGTCATTTGAGGGATAAAACCTTCACATATCTTATTAGTTAATTTATCATCAAATAGAAGGGACGATGTTATAAAACAAAGAGATGAAGGGTGACATGGAGAAATATCTAAAGAACTAAATAGACCGCAATCCAATTGTTATTGTAAAAGGAGTTGATGCATTCTCCGCACTCAGAACAAGACGTTCAAAGTGGGTTTATTGACAGATCCCATGTTGTAAAACCCCACAAAAACATAAATTTTGCTTTTGAAAGGAGCACAGAAGCAGTAATACATCCTTTACCGGTACAAAAACAATAACATACCTCAGATGGTGGAGAGCAAACAGACTGCATCTAGGCACAGGAACTGAGTGATGATTTTTCACTTCCAACAAAATTCCTACATCCATTAGTACAGATCTAACGAGTCCAACGGTTGTAAGGACCTGTATATCTCAGCTATTAAATATCATCTTGGGAAACCATTTGACTGGCGTATTCCACCACCCTACCAACTTTTATTTTGACAGTTTAGAAGTTACATTGGAGGTGGGGGGGGGGGGGGGGGGGGGAGGATAAAACAAATGAGCTGTGGGCATCACTTGGGTGCCAACTGCTGAGAACCATCCTACTTTTCTTCCTTTTTTGATCCTGATACGGCTGCTGTTGCAGCAGCAGTCATGGCAGCGGCAGCTGCACCTAATTTTACACCTCCTGCAGCTTTAACAGCACCACCAATTTTTGCAAAAGCAGCTATTCCTCCGATGAGGATGGCTCTCAATGCAACGGTTGGTTTTATACTCATACTTGTCTACCTGAGGAAAAAATATCAGAGTTGTTAAGTCCCATATCACCTAAGAACAAATATCACACTGGCATATCAAAGAAAAGATATTAACACAATTTTCTCTGAGATGCAGAAGCAGAAGCTTGCGGAAGACAATAAAGAGCCCAACTTACATAATCCTAAATTACAATAACAATATACCCAGTGTAATCCCATAAAGTAGGGTCTGGGGAGGGTCAAGTATACGCAGTCCAGACCACTACCACAGATAAAGTAGAGAGGTTGTTTCCGATAGACCTCCGGCTCAGCACAGATAATAGCATAACAAACAAAACACATAAAAATAAAAGACAAAATAGGATAACACATCGCTAGATAATAAAAGAAACAAGAAACCGACAGAGTAATACTATAAACTACCTATTCGAGATCACAAACATCATCAGAACACTAAGGACAAGAAGCTACAGGCACAAATACAAAACAAAGCACTCCTCCCTACACTCCACCCACTAACCCTCTACCCTAATTCACGTCCTCCACACCTTCCAATCAAGGGTCATGTCCTCCATAAGCTGTAACCGCTCCATGTCATACCTAATCACCTCCGTCCAATATTTCTTCAACCTACCTCTACCCCGCTTAAAATCATCCATAGCCAACCATCCATAATCCTAAATTAAAAATAGAAAATAACAGATAAGGGACTAGATAAAATCTCTCTGCTAGAAACTACGCACCACAAAGATCATTTCCTTCATTTCCTAGAATAAACAAAAAAATAAAGTACTGCTGCACAACCTCCAAAATGGCAAAGTTGTAACAGAAAGGCTGGAATGAGTTTAGCAGTTTCAAATAAGTCCTACAAATGGACTCAAAAAGTCACAGGAATTTCGAGAGAATTCTTAGTGACCCAGCACTAGAACCAAAGGCAAAAATATACATGATAACCACAACAGATGGCAAACTTATTCATGGCAATCCCTACAGATATTTTTCTTCTGCAAATTGTAACCAGCGCTTTCTTATGTGAAAGAACACCGGGATATTAAGCATTACAGTTGCAGGATCCTCCCATCCATAAAAACGAAAAAGCAACATAGAACTCCCTGCCATCTTAGAATCAACCATGAGATTTTGAGAAGTGCCTTTATTGCAGCTTTTCTATTTTTGTGATTCTCCAAGTGTTAGGTACTGCCCGAAATAAATAGGTGTTGGTTTTTGTTGACACGTCTTGCACCATGTCACTAGCATGCTGCAAGAACAAGGCACAACCATGAAGACAAACCAGCAGAATGCTCCATCTATAGTTCAAATACTTCGTTTATCTAATCAAAAAGTTTTCAACTCCCACCAACATCCCTGCACTGACTGCAGGCTAGAAGGCCCAAGTTCCTCTGATCTTCCACCAAATCCATGCATTCCATGGTCAGAAATTATACTATTACATGATGCACATCCATTAGATCAGTAGAGCCCTCATTACAGAACCACCTGTTTCCATTTCAACAAAAAAGGGAAGAGAACTCGGCACACTTGACATATAATTAGCCTTCATTCCAGCAGCTGGCATGTACTTCAAGGAAATCCTAACTGTCCTTCTCACACTCTTGTGATAACTTATGAACCTATAAACCGCCTCTATATTATACAGATACAGTATATTTCATGGATCATTGGACTTCTGAAATTACCAATATAATTAAAAAGCCTCATTAAACTAGCTTTTTTTTTCCATTACCCGCACCTATATCCTTCAACTGCAATATAGAAAAAGTGTCAAAAGAAGGGGAAGGGGGAATGGAAAAAAGCAAGATGAAACAGTGAAAATGATGCAGCTATAAATTGCTTAAAAAAAAACTGCATTGAAGAAGGAGAAGCTGAAACTTTTTTGAGTGTTTTTTATTTTTCTAGATGGTTACAAATGTCTAATGTCAAGATGATTCTAGATACTACAAATCTAGAGTGTTCTATGTTCTTCCACAAAAATCTCCCTCAAATATCTAGCACCATCTAATATCTAGATCTTTCTTATATACACATATCAAATAATTATACTATCCTTTTCTAGATTATTCTACCTAGAATATCTAGATATTTCTTCAACATGATTATCTAGAAATTACACTAGACTATTCTAGAGACTTAACTAGAAATCTATGATTCCAAAAAATCTACTTGAATATTTTCACACTCCCCCTTAAAGTGATTTTTTGGAAGCTACCCTAAACTTGTTGCGGAAGAACTTAAATGAAGCTTTGAACCACTCCTTCGTGAAAATCTTGATAATTTTTGCGTGACTCCTCTTTCTTCTTCAAATGCTGAAGATTTCTCGTTAATGATTGGCCCTTGTTGATTTTTATCATGTTGAGTTCTCGAGCTCCCCCTTCCTCTGAACTCCTCCACAACTTCATTATCTGGTGAGCCATATATGATGGGAAAATTTGAAGCTCTAGGATTCAAGATTTTAGAACTTACTCTTTCTGAAGCAACTCCATAACACAAGGTTATTTTTTTAGTATCAGTCTCCTTATTTGATTTGATGACGATCTTTTGTTCGGGCCTATCAACCAGCTCCCAAGTATCATTTTTATTAATCATGGCAAGCTCCTCCTCCATTGCGGAAATCCAAGCTTCATGATCTGTTGCTTCTTCAAAGGAAGATGGTTCCACAAGAGCAAAATTACATTGCTCATAAACTTCAGCTAGTGACTTGGTCTTCAACATAGGAGAATCTAAAGTTAATTCAACAACTGAATTGTGCTCTTTCTAATAATAGGACTGGAAGACATATCACTCGTCTGCGGATTTAGAGCTGCAACTGAAGTACTCCCATATTGGTTCTTTACAATAATATCTCGATTCCAATCATAGTGGCTAGACTCGTCCACCGCAAGATCTCTACTGACAAGCATCATCTTCGTACGAACATAATGCACTTTGTACCATTTTATAGTTGTGCTATAGCCCAACAAAATATAGAGTTCTGCCTTGTTGTCCAATTTTTCTTTTTTAGCATCTGGACCATGGGCATAGCACACCGAACCAAATACTTTCAAGTGTCTCACAGACGGCTTTATACCCTTCCATGCTTCAAATGATGTCATGTCTTGGAGTGCTCTAGTTGGTAATCTGTTCAGCAAATAGACTGTGGTATTGATTGCCTCAGCCCAAAAACATTTGAGTATCTTATTTTCTGCTAGCATACATCTCGCCATCTCCATCACAGTTCTTTTCTCTCTCAAAAACCCCATTTTGTTCTGGAGTATAGCTAACAATGAATTGTTGTTGAATACCCACATCTTTACATTACTTGCTGAACTGATGCGAAGTATATTCAATTCTATTATCAGATCTAATATACTTTAACCGGTAGCAGCTCTCCCTTTCTACCATAGCCTTGAATTTTTTGAAAACAGAAAACACCTAAACTTTGCAACTTAAAAAATAGACCCATGTCATTCGAATTAGATCATCTATAAAGAGAATAAAATAATTATTCCCACTCAAAGAAGTCGTCCTCACTGGTCCGCATATATTTGTATGAACCAACTCTAGCTTTTCCTTCGCTCTCCAAAGACTTCCTTTAGGAAAGGATCGTCTATGCAATTTACCAAATTGATATGACTCACAAACATCTCGGCACATGTCAATTTTGGGTACATCAAGCACCATACCCTTGGATTGCATATACACCAATGAACTAAGGTTGTAATGACCGAATCTTTTGTGCCAAAGCCAAGTATCACTCATTTCAACATTAAAAGAGCAACTTCCAGCAGAATAGCATGAAACTAGAAAGGAATTACCAATCATGCTAATTTTAGCTACTTCACAACCTTTAGGATCATAAATGATACAGTTTTTATCCTTAAAAGTAAGTGAATAATTATTGTGAAGCAACTGAGCAACACTCAACAAGTTGAGTCAGGCTTGGCACATAAAGAACATCGTTTATGATTTTAATACCTTCGTCCATAGGGAATTTCATTGATCCTCTTCCTTGAGCTTGTACCAGTGCACCATCTCCAAGCTTCACTTTGGTCCTATCAGACCTGTCCAGGTTAACAAACAGATTTTCATCAATCGCCATGTGCCTTGTGCACGCACTATCGACATACCAATTATATCGATCAACATGTGATGTATGCGAAGCCATGAATACCTCCTCCTCTGTTTTTTCAACTTGGTGATCTTCCACAAAATTTACTCGCTGGGAAGACTGGCCACTTTGAGTTTGCTTTTGCCTGCAATACTTCTCAATACGCCCATACTTTTTGCAGTATCTGCATTGAATGGGAAACCTCTTGGACTTCTGCCAACAATTCTTCTCCAAATGGTTTGTCTTTTTACAAATACCACAAGGTGGAAATTTTCCTCTCCTCAATAATTCACTTTGGTATCTACCAGATTTCACTTCTCCAGAGTGGTCTGAAGAGACTTTTTTGCCTTCTTTTTGTTGCTTGAATTTATGCCTTACTTGAAAGGCATCTTCGACTATCCTTTCACTTCTCATAGTTACTTGTTGCTCTTGGATTTGCAACTTAGAGATCAGCTCAACTATTAAAAGAGTAGTCAAGTCACAAGACTCTTCAATAGCTGAGATTTTTTATTCAAACTTGTCCGAAAGGCTGATCATGATCTTCTCCACAACTTTTTGATCTGGAAAATTTTCACCAAATATCCTTATTTGATTCACAATATCCATCATCTTGGAAGAGTATTCTTTCACACTATCGGAGTCTTTCATCTTCAAGAGCTCAAACTCCCACTTCAAGGTTAAGACCTTGACAGACTTCACTTTGTTGTTGCCTTCAAACTCTTCCTTTAGCTTATCCCAGGTTTCTTTGGCTGTCTCACAAGCCATAATCCTTGTAAACATTACTTCCGTAAGGCTTGAATGTATGCAAATGAGAGCTCTTGGAGATCTAGTCACCAACTCATCTACTTTTTGATATCATTGAGATTTGGGTTGTCTCTCAATGGCTGGACAACAGGTTCTCTCTCAACGACATCCCACAAGTTGAGAGCCTTCAAATAAGCCTTTATTTTAATGGCCCAAATATGATAATTCTCGCCAGAAAAAATAGGAGGACCCGTCATTGATTGATTTTCTGGTGCCATATTTTCCAGCAAACAGATCCAAGAAAAAGAGCTTAAAAAAGATGAGTCAATCAACAAAAAACAGATTCAGATCCCGTAAGAAATGGGCTCTGATACCATGTCAAAAGAAGGGGAAAGGGATTGGAAAACAACAAGCTGAAATAATGAAAATGATGCAGCTATAAATTGCTACAATGAAGACTGCAGTGAAGAAGGAGAAGCTGAAACTTTTTGAGTGTTACTATTTTTCTGGATGGTTACAAATGTCTAATGTCAATCCCCGTTTATACTTGTGTAGGGATGATTCTAGATACTACAAATCTAGAGTGTTCTATGTTCTTCCACAAAAATCTCCCTCAAATATCTAGCACCATCTAAAATCTAGATCTTTCTTAAATACACATATCAAATAACTATACTATCCTCTTCTAGATTATTCTGCCTAGAATTACCTAGAATATCTAGATATTTCTTCAACATGATTATTCTAGAAATTACACTAGACTATTCTAGAGACTTAACTAGAAATCTATGATTCCAAAAAATCTACTTGAATATTTTCACAAAAGGGCACTCTGCCTCTTTAAAACACTAATTTAACCATATCTAAATATTAGTTTAAGTTATAAGACATGAATTAGTCTTTGAACCTCCTCCAGTAACAAATTCATGTACTATTTCAAGCTTAACAATTCATTGTCTCCAGCACAAGCTGATTTTACAAGCAAGTACCTCAACTTTGGCTTCAACTAGTCTTTTTCTCATCAGAACAATCAGTTTTCAAGTACCTATCTAAGGACATTACATGATGCTATTTGGTCATTACATCTCACATATCATCTACAAAAACATATTGTAAGCAGAATTGCAGTCAAAATTCTGCAGAAAACCTGAAACAATAACCTTCCAAGATATATGAATTTTTCCAGTCAGTCGATGTATCCACACCATTAGTCCATTGCGTCTTTCCGTTCATATTCATCAATTCAAAGTTGATGATTATTTTCTACAACCATTAGCATGGCATGACCAGGACTATTGTGATCGTCTAGGACTTGGCCGTGCCTCTTAGGTGGGTCAGACTCATGTGCCCTCGACTTCATTAAGATGCCCTTAATTTTACCAAGAAGACAATTACTGAGTATTGGAATTAAAAGGCCTAAAATGGGGCAGAACTGTTGCAGCCTTAGTTGTGTGTTCCATCCTACACCATAAGCAAAACAAGTCTATAGAACAGCCGTAAAACTAGCAATGTTACATGAGCGATGTTGGGCTTCTAGAAGCCCAAAAAGTTTCATAAAATGGACGTCGTAAAATACGAATGATCAGAGGGATGTATGTTGAAATTAGCCTAGACCATAAATGATCACATCTCATAGAAGGTATAAGTAGCACACGGAAGATAAAGCTACAACACACAAATGGTGGTAGAGGCCGATATTTCAACAGTTGAAGCTACAACCATGAAAATGGATGCAATGCAATAAAGCATGAGGAAGAGGAACCTGCTTCATCGTTAGATGGTTGACAAAGTACTCTTATAGATGAGGAAGACGAAGCAACAGATGTTGAAGAAGAGACTACTAATATAGAGCTAGCAATCTTGGTGTTCAATGATATCTGATGATGCACAACAAGGAACTAACAAGGAAGGTGTACATTTCTATGAGATAATGCAAGATTGTACTGTACTGCAAACCAACCCCAAATTTGCAAATCTACATCAACTTAGCAAACTTCTTGATCACATAGCATGTTGCTTACTCATCAAGAGCACCACACAAAAGTCCTCTAATTACCTATTCATAAACTAATCTAAAGAAAACTTGTCTTGCCCCATGATATAGAAATCAACATCTACTAATCCAATAAACTAACAAAAAAAAAATAGTTATCAAATACATTGACCTTCTTAGAATATTAGAGAGAGGTTGTTTCTGATAGACCCTCGGCTCAAATAAAGCATACAAAATAAGAAATAAAAAAGAAACATAATAGTGAAGAAGCCATGTTAAAAATTATGGAGAAAAGAACTGTAGCAGCAACAAATAATACGATAACCGAAGGCAAGAAGGTGTTGCAAATGCTCTTGAATAAATAAAGCTGGTGGAACTAGAGGTGCATTGTATTGTTGACGTTTGTGAGAATATGATCAATGATATAGGCATAAGATGGAGGCGTTGTCACAGCTTCAAATAGAAAGACAAGTGAGCGTTCTGATTATGGAATTAATCTATGGTTACAGCACTACTTGGGAACCTCTAGGAGTTTTAGAAAAATATATGCATCTCATTAAGATAGAAGGCTATATCATAAAGTCTTCATTTGAACCAAGACCAGTCATCTCAGAAGCATAAAATTATTATGCTTGTAGATATGGAGACATTGATCTTGATGATCATACAGAACAAGAATGCTTGTATACAATGAATTTACACAATTTCCATTTGATCCCGTAGCATTAAGTTCCTTGATTTTTACATTACACACTTTTGAGGACAAGGATGAGTTGAAGTATGGAGGTTTTTTTTCAATATCTATGGTGCCCGAGCCAGCTTGTTCGCCCCTCGACTAATTCCACGGAATACTTGCCACCTCCGACCAACAATAAGTATTAGGTAACTCTATTCATCAAGGCTAAGACACATGGGAAGAAATCACCTATTTTTTTTTTTTGTTTAAGCTGGACTCTGAACTTGGGACCTCATAGTTATCGCCCACTTCATTGACCACTCGACCACACCCTTGGGTGCAGAGTTGAAGGAGGGAGATTTGATATGCTATGAATTTCTTAAGCCTCTTAAAGCAACTGGAAAGGAATTAAGGAGGCTCAAGTAAGCATTGGCACTAATGGTTTATCTTAGAGAAGCATGTTAACTCACTTCCGTCCAACTTCCCTATACATAACTTCCTTTGAAAGGACTTACCTATATTTTAAGAAATGAACTAGCCCTAATTTTTAGCTTGACTTTGTGATTTTTTTTCCAGTAACAAACTTCTTGATCACATAGCAGTCACCACATAGAAGTCCTCTATTACCTATTTACGTAAGAAGTAATCTAAAGAAAAATTTTCTTGCCCTATGATATCGAAATCTAACATCTCGTAATCCAACAAACAAACAAAAGATATTTGCCTCCACAGATTGAATTTCCAAACTTTCAGATACATTAACCTGCATACAATATTGTCAAAACTATTATGGCTTCCAATACAAGTATGATACTACCTCGTTCCTTTTTTTACTTGTCATATTTCGTTTTACTAGGGTCAATTTGACTAATTTTTGGAGTTGGAGGCAGAATTGAATTAGAATAATTTAAGATATTAGATGTTGGATTTGCAAGAGGTGAAAACAAAACTAGGAGGAAAATCTAAAAGCAGAAACTGCGAGAGGATTGGTCACTTACAGCTAGATTTCCGCCTGCCGGACGATGGAATGAAGCACAAAGGAAACGGCTTTATTTGAAAATGCAACGGGGATTCGTTGTTGGATATGGGAATCGGACAAAATCTGGGGAAACCCAGGTCGTTATTAGTACAACATGCTCAAATATTTAGGAGGAATCAGATTTAAGTAAAGTTTGTATTGAAGTTCTAAAATAAGTTTTGTCATGGCTTTTGAAATGTGAAGGGGGTCAAAACTGCCCGATATATTTTGAAATGGAATAGAAAATTTCCTTTTTATTTGTTTTGTTCAAAAATGTTTTCCATACCACGGTGGTCAAAAAAACTTGTTCCCTTCGAATAAGATGCACCTATGACCATTCCCCACCTTTGTTTTTGATACAAAAAATCTATCTCCGAAAGCATTTTCCTTCCCTCTGCCACACCTCCATCCCTTCGCCGAGCCTTTACTTTAATGATTGGGAAAAACACTCCCTTATCTAAACTTGGAAGCGTATCATCTTCTCTATTTTGAGAACAATTTGACCTCAAATTCACGATTCATCATCCTTTAGTACATCAAGGGGCAAGAGATCACAATCGTTGAAGTTGTTGTGCACTTGGTAGTCTGGTGGAAGGTCAATCTTGTATGCATTGTCATTTACCATCTCAAGCACTTGGAATGGTCTATTGCCTCGAGGCATAAACTTAACCTTCCTTTAGGTTGGGAAATGGTGCTTCCAAAGATGTACCCATACTCAATCGCCTAGTTTAAGTGCAAGCCTTTTTCGCCTTTTGTTCACCTTCTTTGATACCTCTTGATTCTTTTTCTCTAGATGAAGTCTCACATTCTCATGTAGCTTCTTCATTGCTTTCGCCTTTTTGTTACCATCTAAACTTATCAATACATCACTAGACAAAAGAGTGAGACCTAAAAAGGAAAGTGTAAGACCCCGTAAAAATTTCAATGAATTTATTTTTGACCCTCTCTCGTGCGTAATGTGACTTTTGACTTAAATTATGTCAAGGGATGTTAAAAAGGTGTTTTGGGAAAGCTTTGGAGTTTTTCAAAGGGGTTCAGGACTATTTTGGGAACCTAAGGTAGTAAGCCTCCGCAATAGTGGCGCGCCACAGCGCTTAGCCTCTAAGATAAGGGCGTGGCATGGAGGCTAACCTCCGCGATAGCGGCGTGCCACGCCTCTATCAATTTTTCATCCAGTTTTTATTTTTTCACTTGGGATGAGGGGCTTTTAGTCCTTTTACCCCTTAAATGACTTATAAACATCAAAGTGACCCTTTTCCTTCATCTTTTAAGATCAAAAAATTACTTATTTTCTTCTTTAACTCCCAACCCAAGAAAGCTCAAGGGTTTTACAGAGAATTCATCATTCAAGCTCCAGACATAAACTTCTCTTCAATTTCTTCTATATTTCAAGCATGTTTCTCGTTCCTTAACTTGAATTTTATATTGTGGCATTTATTTAATCAATATTCACGTGTTTTAATTGATGCATTTTAATTGGGACTAAATTGGTGCATTTTGATATTGATTGGAATGGGTGACATGAGTTTCCCCAAAGTGATGAAATTTTGACTTGACAATGGTATTAACCCCAACCCACTTTACAATCTTGGTTTTAAATATGAATATTTACATAGTTTATCTTGTCTTTGAAAATATTGCATTGCATTAAAGGATAAATGGATAAAAATGATTTTATAATGCCTTTGGTGCCCATAATTTTGGATTTTAATAGAACTTGAGAATCTAATGGTTCTATGGACTGGTTTGACATAATTGAATTAGCTTGTAAGCATATTGGTACGATGATACCATGTTGGAAAATTCCTTAATAAAGACTCCTAATGGTTGGGTTTATGTGCAAACTGTTTCAATTTGGGATACAGGGAATTATGAAGCTCACCGTGAAGGTATAGTCCCGGGGGGGCCAACATTGAAAGCCACATTTGCCGGCGTGGGGGGTCTATGTGACCATGTGTCTGGATACACATTATATTTTTGGATGGCTATCGCCTTGGTATCTTTAGTCTTACCTCGGTTTGTACGAATAACACGCACTGGGGCCCTTTTAGTAGAGGGAGATGGACCTATATAGCCCGTGGTTGCCTTTAGGATGGAGTGAGATACACAGTTCAGGCTAATGGTTTAAACTCTCATGTTCATGACCCTTGTCACTATCCTGACATCCTATATATGTATTTATGTTTTTTTGATTGGTTTTTGGCAATAACATTATTTTATCCTTTTTCCCTAAGTTACATGCCAATGCTCGCCCCACTAACCATTACTGAATGCTGCATAGTTTCATGATGTAGGGTTCGAGGGTTTTTCTATTACCCCTGTGCAGTGTTAGGTGGTGTGGTACATCTGTTGATTTGTTGTAAAGTGGTGAGCCTCTACCTTCTGGAAGGCTCGATTATTTCATTGATTTCTTTACAGTCTGAGTACCTTTAGATTCTTTTCTCATAGTCGGGGACATATCTCGACTTAGTTTGGTATTCTTGGTTTAGAGGATTTTGTGGACAAGTATTGGGTTGGTTGTTTGTTTGATTCTTAGAACTTTCATTTGGTTTATCTATCCTTCTTATTATTATTTTTGGTTGGCTTTCACTGTTTACATTTATATGCTCTTGAGGTAAGGCTAAGGGGATTGTCTCTGGCCCATGGTGGGTTTATGATTACCCGTCATGGCCAGACTCGAGTTTAGATCGTGATAAGCTTTCCATCAGAGGACGGTTAGGGGTCATTGGATTTCCATAAATCCATGTCGAGTAGAGTTCCTTTTATGGATGTGTAGCACACCACACTTATAAGGGGGAGGCTCAAGGCATTTACTAATGTTTTTGTTTTTTGTGTTTTATTTCAGGCTATAGAGTCTAGTTACCATAAAACTTCTCTAACTCCTAGCTTACTCTCATTTCAGATCATGCCTCCCCGAAGGTCTGACAGTCGTATAAACTCTGCTGGAACCACTGTCCCATAAAGGAAATGTGGAGGGAACTCACCCTATTTATGAAGTGTAGACCCGATCTAGGGTCCCTGCTCTTGACTGTATCGCTCCATGCGGGGTTCCACCGGTCCTTACTAGTCCTTCTCGGGCTTCCAGGACTGGTGATACTCCTGCACAGTCACCTCAGGGAGATATCTTTAATGCGGAGTTCCATCAGTCTATTTATATGCTTTCTGAACTAGTGGCATCACAGTCTCGTCAGTCTAATCATGTTGGCTCTGTTGTTAGTTCATCTGAGGTTACTTGGGTTGACCAGTTTATGAGGTTGAATCCCCAAATCTTTATAGGTTCTAAGGTTTAGGAGGACCTTCAGGGGTTTATTGATGAGAGAGATAAAATTTTAAGGCTATGCATGCTACTGATTCAAACAGTGTGGAGTTTCTACATATCAGTTGAAAGATGTGGTTTACCAGTGGTTTGAGGAGTAGGAAGCGATGAGGAGTGATGATGCTTAACCGGTAGCGTGGGATAAGTTTTCAGGTGCTTTTCTTGATTACTCTTTTCTTCAGGAGTTGAGAGAGGCTAAGGTCGAAGAGTTTGTGACTTGAAGTAGGGTAAGATAAATGTTAAGGATATGCTCCGAAGTTCTATCAGTTGTCCCGTTATGCTCCAGAGTTGGTGTTTAATATAAGGTCCAGAATAAGAAAGTTTGCTTCTGGTTTGTCTCGGGAATTAGTGCTAGAATGTAAGGTTGTGATATAGAATAAGGATATGGATATATCCAGGCTCGTGGTTTTGTAATACCCCATACTTTTCTTAGTTCAGTTCAGCTCATAATGCTTGTATAAGAGGCTTAGAACTTGAAAATTTCTCTAAGTGTTGGGGACTTAGTCTTATTTTTGGCCTCTTAACTTTGAGGATCTTTAAACTGGCCTTCCCGATCCCAAGACGTAAGTTTGTGAGTTAATTTATGTGCAGAGGTGCAAGGAGCATGTCTCAGAGAAGTTTTAAATTTTTTCAGATGAGAATTAAGGCATGTTTGGATTTCAATTCCAGAACCTCACCGCAACAGTAGCGCGTCGCGGTGAGTATAACAATTAGCACATAACCGCGTCGTGGTACCACTCTAAACAGCATTCCAATTACTAATTTAATCCTTGAGGGGAAATCATGTCTTTTCCCCCACTGACCCAATTTATAAAAACACGGGATTAACTTTATTTAAGGCATTATTTTCCCTAATTCTCCAAATTACTCTCAAATACAAACCCTCTCCTTCCCCAAGTTCATTAAATTCAATCCCTTTCCTTCCAAGGAAACTAAGAATTTATGTTTCCCAATTCTAAAACATTCAAGAAAGTTTTCAAGATTGTGTTTCCCTTTAAAGTTTAAGGGTATAACGTATGCGAGATGTTCATCCATGGGACCTTCCACCCATGGAGTCCAAGAATCCGTATTTATGTTCTAAATTATGAAATTACATTTTCTTGTTGAATTATCTCCATGAAGTTTTATGAATTTTGGTTATGCATTATATTTGCAATTGTTTTTCGAGGGAATTAGCCCTTACACGTTGGAATGATGACATTTTCATATTAAATCCTTGATTTATGTTTTTTAGTATTGAAGTTATGTTATTATTACATGTTTTAAACCATTCCAATGCTTTAATTCATGACCCTTATATGTTTGATGAAATGTCTAAGTGTTGAATTTGGAACAATGATTCCCTTCTATGGTTCAAAGTTTTCGTGTGTTCCTATTGTGATTCCATTGAGTTCTGGAGGGTTATGAACACCCTTTACTTAGCTGTTTACATAGTTTTTCAGTATTTTTAGAATGGTTTCAGATAAACCATTAGCCTTGCCATTCAGTTAGTATCATGTTCAGTTGTTAGCTTAGTTAAGCTCAGTTTAGTCCAGTAGTTAGTGTCATTCAATTGGGAGTAGAATTCAGCACCGGACGAACCCAAGGATTGGGGCATTCCTACCAGGTTAGGGTTTGACCCTTGGCAGAAATCCTTGAGTTACAGAACTATGTAGTCAACATAGGTTGAGATGTCTTTCTACTAGTTTAGGGTTGACACATATCTTATGAGTATTCCAGCCAGATTAGGATGACTCTTTAGTCCTTAGGGACACCAGTTTAGTGGATCCACACATCCATTGTGAGTACTCGTGGCATGATACTGACACTCTTCTAACTGGGCTTACAAGTTGGACCCCGATTAGCTTAGATAGAAAAATGTCAGTTAGATGATACCTCCCACAGTCTCAGTTCAGTATTTAGTATAAAATTCAATTTTAGGTTTGCTTGACCATAGCGTACAATTATCAGTTATTCAGTTATCAGATTTCAGTATTTCAGTTTACAGACTATTTCAGAATCATATTATATGCTTGGTCATGCATTCTCAAATTTTACAGCTTTCACGTATTTATATTCAGTAATCTCATGCTACTCAACCAGTCTTTACTTCCTGCACATAACCCATGTATTTTAGGCTAACCTCATCTCTTATACCAGTATATTCAAATTACTGATAGCATAATCGTTTTTTATGCTATGATATGTAATATCATAAGCTCAGATGCTTAGTTTCTTGACTGCGCTTAAACATTTCAGCTTATCAGCAGCAGCAGTAGGGGTGAGTCCTCATGTTTTGAGGACCTATTATGATCCTTTCAGTATTTTAGTATTTCTTTTCAGTTAGCCAGTCGAAGTTAGTTGGGGGCTCGTCCCATCAACTCCTAAGTCAATTGAGGCTTTCAGATATTTCAGACAGTTAGCTAGTTTATCAGTTATATCAGTCAGATTTTTAGTATTTTCGCATATGTTTCAGACTTATGGTTTTAGATGTATTTTTTCAATATTTAAACCTTATGGCATATTCAGTTGATTTCCGCACATGTCTTTTATTATCAATTTTACTCAGTGCTCATAGTACGTAACAACTCATGGGTTAGCTTGTGGTCATTTGTGATTGTAAGCACTATTGTCATGACTAGGGGGTAGCCTTGGGTCATGACAAAACTTGGTATCAAAGCCTAAGGTTTTACAGTGTCCTAGGGATTCTAAAAGCCGCATTGAGTAGAGTCTTGTGCATGGGTGTGGAGTGCGCTACACTTATGGACAAGAGGCTATAAAATATTTTAGGAAAAGTTTCCCTTCTTTCAACGTTCATGTCGTGAGAAAGAGCATGAGCTTTAGTTAAAATCTTTTTCTAATTCATTCTTCCTTTCATTTATAAAAAATGCCTCCCTGAAAGAATAACGGGAGAAGAAATGGAAATCAACCTGCACCTCCCCTGTTTAGGAAGATCCTCTAAATGTGCATGTCTCTCATGCTGACTTCAGAGCTTTCTTAACTACTTTAGATCACTCATTAGCAGCTCATCTTAATCTACAGGCTGCTATCCCAGCTAATTCAGTGTCTAATATAGCTGCAGCTAGGATTCGGGACTTCACCCGAATGAACCCTCCTCAATTTTTAGGATCCAAGTCTGATAAGGATCCTAAGGATTTCCTTGATATGGTTCAGAAGGTGACTGATATTATGGGTATCACTTCTAGTGAGACTAGAAATTTAGCTGCTTAACAGTTGAAGGATGTAGCTTACACATGATATAAGCAGTGAAAGAGGGATAGAGGTGAAAATGCAGGGCCTATAGAATGGGAGGAATTATCCATGACCTTCTTAGACAGGTTCTTTCCTTTAGAGTTTAGAGAAGCTAAGGTTCAGGAGTTCATAAATTTGAAACAAGGCAATATGAGCGTAAAGGAGTATTCGATTAAGTTTACTTAGTTAGTCAGGTATGCTCCTAACGCGGTGTCTGATAATAGGTCTAGAATGAGTAAATTTGTCTCAGGTGTAGCTGATAGTGTAGTCAAGAAGTGTAGGACTACTATGTTGATTTAGGAGATGGACTAGTCTAGGCTTATGGTTCATGCTCAGCAGATTGAGAAAGAGAAGGTTAAGGATAAAGAAAGAGAGAACAAGAGGGCTAGGACAGGTAACTTTAATTTTTCACAGCCAAGGTTGAAGGGTGGTAACCGTTCTCAATTTCATCAAAAATCTTTAGTCCTAACTCTACTTTTAGCTAGTGTGCCAGTGCTAAAGTTCAGAAATGATAATCAGCTAGAGCGCCAGGCTCAAAATCCTAGGACAGTGTAAATAGTGGACGTACTAATCTCCTTTGCTAGAAATATGGTAGAAACCATCTAGGTGTGCGTAGGGCTGACAGTGATGTGTGTTCTGGGTGTGGCAAGCTAGGCCAAAGAATCAGAGAATGTCCTAACATTGGTCCACTAAGTCAGCACAGTCGTCCTTTAGCTCTAGTAGGGCACTACATCCAATGTCACCAATGGACAACGCCAGAATAGGTTATATGCACTCCAGTCCCGATAGGATAAAAAAAGTTCTCCTAATGTAGTTACGAGTACGTTGCAGGTCTTTCATATCGATGTTTATGCTTTGTTATACCCTGAGCTGTTAATTTCAGAGCCAGTCCTAAAACTTTTGTAGAACTTTTCTTAGTATCTACCCTAGTGGGTAAATCTATCATAGCTAGATGGGTATACAAAAATTGCCCGGTTACAGTATCCCAGAAAATTACTTCAGTAGACCTTGTAGAGTTAGAGATAACTAAGTTTGATGTCATTCTTGGCATGCATTGGCTCCATTCATGTTATGCTTCAGTTGATTATAGAAATAGTCGCTCATTTTTAGTTTCCAAATGAACCAGTTCTTGAATGAAGGGTAGTACTTCAGCAGTTAGGGGTCAGATTATTTTATATTTTATAGCGAGAAAAATGATATCCAAGGGGTGTGTTTACCATCTCGTTCGAGTTAAAAACTCTAACTCTGAGACTCCCAATCTTAAGTCAGTTTTAGTAGTAAGTTAATTTCTAGATGTGTTCCCTGAAGATCTTCCCGGAGTTCCTCTAGAAAGGGAAATTGACTTCGGAATAGACCTTCTTCCAGATACCCAACCTAACTTTATTCTACCTAATAAAATGGCATCAGCTGAGATTAGGTAGTTAAAAGAATAGTTGAAAGATCTCCTATATAAGCGATTTATCAGGCCCAGTGTCTCCCCATGGGGCACTCCAGTCCTTTTCCTGTGTAAGAAAGACGGTTCTCTTAGAATGTGCCTCGATTATCGTCAATTGAACAAAGTCACCATCCAAAATAAGTACCTACATCCCATAATTAATGACTTGTTCGACCAACTTCAAGGTGCCAGTTATTTCTCTATAATAGACCTCAGATCCGGCTATTATCAACTCAAAGTCAGAGAATGTAACATTCCAAAAATAGCTTTCAGTATTCGGTATGGTCACTTCAAATTTTTAGTTATGTTATTTGGACTAACAAATGCCCCAACAACTTTCATAGATTTGATGAACAGAGTGTTCAAGCATTACTTGGACATATTCATTAATGTCCTTATTGATGATATTCTTGTCTATTCTTGTAGTGAAAATGATCATGCAGACCACCTCAGAATTGTATTGCATACTCTTAGAGCCCATCAGTTGTTCGCTAAATTCAGTAAGCATGAGTTTTGGCTAAGATTAGTAGCTTTATTTCCAGTGATGACATTAGAGTTGACCCTCAAAAGATCGAAACAGTGAGAAACTGGCCCAAACCCATCTCACCGCCAGATATCAAGAGTTTCTTGGGTTTGGATGGCTATTACACATGGTTTGTTAAAGGGTTCTCATCTATTGCATCCCCCATGTCTTGATTTACTCAGAAGAAAGTTAAGTTTCAGTGATAAAAGTTTTCAGGATTTGAAGACTCGAATCATCTCAGTCTCAATCTTGAAATTGCCAAATAGTTCAGATAGGTTTGTTGTTTACTGTGATGTTTCCAGAGTTGGTCTGGGTTGTGTATTGATGTAGAGAGGTAAGGTCATAGCCTATGCCTCTAGATAGCTTAAACCCCATGAAAAATAATTATCCTACCCATGATCTTGAGTTAGCAGTCGTTGTTGTTGCCTTAAAATTTGGAGGTATTATCTCTATGGGGTGTATGATGATGTGTTCACTGATCACAAAAGCTTGCAGTATGTGTTTTCACAGAAAGATTTAAATTTTCGTTAGAGAAGGTGGTTAGAGTTATTAAAAGATTATGATATGAGTATGTTTTATCATCTGGGAAAGGCTAATATAGTGGAGGGTGCCCTTAGTAGATTGTCTATGGGAAGTGTTGCTCATGTTGAGGATGATAAGAAGAAGCTAGTTCAAGAGGTTCATCAGCTTGCTAGATTAGGTGTTCAGTTGGTGGATTCAACTGCTGGTAGTGATGGGTTCAAAATAGTTTGGAATCTTCTTTGGTTGCCAAAGTGAAAGAAAAACAAGACTTGGATTCCAGTTTAGTTAAGTTGAATGAGTCAGTTAGAGATCAGAAAGTAGAGGTTTTCTCCCAAGGGAAAGATGGTCTTTTGCAATATTAGGGTAGACTATGTGTGCCATGTATCAATGGTTTGAGACAGTGAATCCCTGTAGAATTGCATGGTTCGCGTCATTCTATTCACCCAGGAGCCACTTAGATGCACCGTGATTTATGGGAAATCTATTAGTGGAGTGGTATAAAGAGGGATATTGAAGAGTTTGTAGCTAAGTGCTCTAATTGTCAACAAGTTAAGGTTGCGCACCAGAGGCCTAGTAGCACTTTACAGGAGTTTAGCATTCCCACTTGTAAGTGGGAAGAGGTAAACATGGAATTTGTGATAGGGTTACCTCGCATACGTTGTCAGCAAGATTCGATATGGGTTATTGTAGATAGAATGATCAAATCAACCCATTTCTTGCCAGTTTATACTTCTTATTCAGCTAAGGATTATGCCAAGCTCTATATTAGAGAGTTGGTTAGGTTGCATGGAGTCCCATTGTCTATTATTCCAGATAGAGGTACTCAGTTTACCTCTCACTTTTGGAAAGATTTTTCAGAAGGGTCTTGGTACCCAAGTTCATCTTAGTATAACTTTTCATCCTCAGACAGATGGTCAGGCAGAAATGACTATTCAAACCCTAGATGGCATGTTAAGAGCTTGTGTTATTGACTTTAAGGGTAGTTAGGATGATTACTTGCCATTGATTGAGTTTTCCTACAATAATAATTATCACTCCAGTATTCAGATGGCTCCATGTGAGGCTCTCTATGGAAGGAGATGTAGATCTTCTATTGGTTGGTTTGAGGTAGGTGAGATATCTTTGATAGGTACAGATTCAATATTTAATGTGATAAAAAAAGTTTAGTTAATTAGGGAGAGGCTTAAGACAGCCCAAAGTCGGTAAAAATCCTAGGCAGATGTGAGGAGAAGAGATCTTGAATTTGAGGTTGGTGATCGAGTCTATTTGAAAATATCTCCCATGAAGAAACTGAAGAGATTTGGCAAAAAAAAAGGAATCTCAATACCCGATATGTTGGCCCTTACAGGATTTTGAGTCGTTATGGGAAGCTAATATATAAGCTTGAGTTGCCTGCAGATTTGGCATCAGTATATCCAGTGTTCCATGTTTCCTTATTAAAGAAGTGTATTGGTGATCCAACTGTAGTTGTTATTTTTAAAGCACAGATGTTTAGGATAGCCTTTCTTATGAACAAATCCCAGTCGAGATCCTAGATCGTTAGATTCACAGACTAAGGAAAAAAGAAGTTCCCTTGGTCAAATTTTTTTGGCGAAATCAGTCCGGCGAGGGAGCCACTTGGAAAGAAGAAGCAGATATGTGAACTAAGTACCCTCATATTTTCTCCTCAAACTCACACTCAGCTTAAGGTAATAGTTTTCCTTAGATTGACTCTTTTCCATTCTCAGTTCCAACTATATAACCCATATCATGTCATTGCATTTATTAATGAAATTAGTTTAGTTTATGTATCATGTTTCAGGCTTAGTCATGTAATCATGTTTTTAGTTATGCATGTACAGTGTATGATCTTAGTTTCCCCAGTATTCTCAGCTTAATCAGTCTCATTTGAGGATGAATGTTACCAAGGGGGAGATATTGTAATACCCCATACTTTTCTTATTCCATTTCAGCTCATAGTGCTTGTATAAGGGGGTTAAAACTTGAAAATTTCTCCAAGTGGTGGGAACTTAGTCTTATTTTTGTCCTCTTAACTTCGAGGATTTTTAAAATGGCCTTCCCGGCCCCGACATGTATGTTTTTGAGTTAATTTATATTCTGGGGGTGTAAGGAGCATGTCTTAGGGAAGTTTCAGATTTTTCAAACGAGAATCGAGGCATGTTTGGATTTCAATTCCAGAACCTCACCTCAATTGTGGTGCGCCGTGGTGGGTATAGCGATAAGCATATCATCGCATTGTGGTGCCTCTCTAAACAACATTCCAGTTACTAATTTAATCCCTGAGGGGCAATCATGTCTTTTCCCCACCAACCCAATACGTAGAAACACGGGATTAAACTTCAGTTAGGGCATTATTTGCCCAAGTTCTCCAAATTACTCTCAAATACAAACCTTCTACTTCCCCAAGTTCATCAAATTCAGTCCCCTTCCTTCCAAGAAAACCAATATTTTGTGTTTCCCAATCCAAGAACATTCAAGAAAGCTTTTAAGATTGTGTTTTTCTTTCAAGTTTAAGGGTCTAAGGTATGTGAGATGGTCATCCATGAGCCTTGTCATTTAGTTAGTATCATGTTCAGTTGGTGGCCCAATTAAGCTCAGTTTAGTCCAATAGTTAGTGTCATTCAATTGGGAGTAAGATTCAGCATCGAGTGAACCTAGGGATAGGGGCATTCCTACCAAGTTAGGGTTTGACCCTTAGTAGCAATCCCTGAATTACAGAACTATGTAGACAACATAGGTTGAGATATCTTCCTGCCAGTTTAGGGTTGACACATATCTCATGAGTATTATTTCTAAATTAGGGTGAATCTTTAGTCCTTTGGGACACCAGTTTAGTGGATTCACACAACTATTATTAGTACCCGTGGCACGGTACTAACACCGTTCCAACTGGGGCTATAGGTTAGAACCTAATTAGCTTAGATTAGGAAATATTGGATAGATAATACCTCCGATAGTGTCAGTTCAGTAGTTAGTACAAAATTTAATTTTAGGTTTGCTTGATTATAGCATACAATTATCAATTATTCAGTTATCAGATTTCAGTATTTCAGTTTACAGACTATTTTAGAATTATGTTATATGCTTGGTCATGCATTCTCAATTTTTACAACTTTCATGTATTTATATTCAGTAATCTCATGCTATTCAACCAGTCTTTACTTCATGCACATAACCCATGCATTTCAGCCTACCTTCATCTCTTATACTAGTACATTCAAAGTACTGATCGCATACACCTTTTTTGTGATATGATATTTAATATCATAGGTTCAGACGCTTAGTTTCTTGACTGTTCTTAGACATTTCAGCTTATCAGCAGCAACAGTAGGGGTGAGTCCTCATGTTTTGGGGACCTATTATGTTCCTTTCGGTAGTTCAGTATTTCTTTTTAGTTAGCCAGTCAGAGTTAGTTAGGGTCTTATCCCATCAACTCTTAAGTCAGTAGAGGCTTTTAGATATTTCAGGCTGTTAGTTGGTTTATCAGTTATATCAGTCAAATTTTTAGTATTTTTGCATATGTTTTAGACTTATGGATTCAGATGTATTATTTTTAGTATTTAAACCTTATGGAGTATTTAGTTGATTTCTGTATATGTCTTTTATTATAAGTTTTACTCAGTACTTATAGCAGGTACCTGTTCATGGGTTAGCTTGTGGTCATTTGTGATAGTAAGCATTTTTGTCGTGACTGGGGGTAGCCTCAGGTCGTGACAGGTTTACATGCAGCAGGTGGAGGATGAAAATAAAAGAGGCATGTAGAGATGAGAGAAAAACTGAATAAAAAGTTTAGATATTTAGAGTAGGGTGCAAGATAACAGTATGAGAGATGGTAGACAGTGGACTAAGAAAAAAATTAGAGAAATTCTTATTCGACAGCTAGTGCTCCTTATCCCCAGCTTTTAAGTGATCATCGTGTTCAGGCTAACAGTATCCCTAAGGCAGAGGGTGCCCAATCTCAGGTTAGTAGAGTTCATTCGGCCCCACCTTATCCTCTTTGTCAATTTTATGGCCAGCTTTATCGTGGTTATTGTGAGAAGAGGAGGAACTTGTGCTTTAATTATGGTCAGTTGGGTCATCTACAGTAAAAAATTTTCGATAGCTAAAGCTGCCACCAAAGCTAATAAGGTTCCAGTTGCCACTTCTTCAGTTCTTGCACCTAAGGGGCCCACCTTATGTGCTGGCAGTGATTGGAATTATCTCTATGCACATACTACTCGTCAGGAATTAGAAGCATTACCAGACGTTGTCATTGGTATGCTACAACTCTTCCCTCGTGATGTTTATTGTTTGCTTGATTCGGGTTCCAGCCTATCTTATGTGACCCCTTATGTGGCTGTAAACTTTGGTTTGGTTCTAAAAATATTTTAGACCCCTTTTATGTGTCTTTTTCTATGGGTCATTATATTATTGCTTGAAAATTCTATAGGGGTTGTGTAGTGTCCATTTTTCATAGGGAGTCATTGGTGGATTTGATAAAACTCAATATAATGGATTTCGATATAATATTAGGGATGAATTGGCTCCATTCGTGCTCTACTTCTATGGATTGTAGGACCTGGAAGTTCAATTTTCTTTTTCCTAATAAATCAGAGATTAAATAGGAGAAGAGTTTCTTAGTACCCAAAAGGAGGTTCATTTTCTATCTTAGAGCTCAGAACATAATATCCAAAGGTGTCTGTATCATCTAGTTCGGGTCAAGGATTCTAACTCTGAGATTCCCTCTTTGTAATTTGTCCCTGTGGTTAATGAATTTCTTGAAGTTTTTCTAGATGGTTTTCCTAGAATTACTTCCAATAGGGAAATAGATTTTGGGTTGATCTTCTTCTGGATACCCATCGCATTTTTATTCCTCCTTATTAGATGGCTTCGGATTAAGTAAAGGCATAGTTAAAGGATTTTCTTAATAAGGATTTCATCCATTCTAGTGTTTCTCTGTAGGGTGCTCTTGTTCTTTTCATGCAAAAGAAATATGGGTCTCTTCGGATGTGTATTGACAACGTTAGTTGAACAAGGTTACAGTGAAAAATAAGTATCCTCTTCCTAGGATTGATGACCTCTTCGATCTGCTTCAAGGTGCTAGGTTTTTATCTAAGATTGAACTCAATTTGGGATATCACCAGTTAAAAATTAGGGAGGTTTCTATTCCAAAGACTACTTTTCGAACCCAGTACGAATATTATGAATTCTTGGTTATGTCATTTGGGCTGACCATTGCTACAACTACTTTCATGGATCTTGTGAATTGGGTGTTCAGACAATTTTGTTATTTGTTTGTTATAGTCTTCATTGATGACATCTGGGTGTACTCAAAAAGTGAGGAAGATCATGTCAATCACCTCTGAATTGTGTTGCAGACTCTTAAGGACCAAAAATTATATGCAAAATTTTCTCTGTGTGAATTTTGGATAAGTCTTGTGACCTTTTTTGGGCATGTTGTTTCTACTGAGGGGATCATGGTGGACCTAAGTTGAGGAAATTAAGAAGTGGCCTAGACCCATGAATCCAACCAAAATTAGGAGCTTTTTAGGACTGGCTAAGTATTATAATAGGTTTGTGCAGAGTTTCTAATTTATTACTACTCTGTTGACAAGGTTTACTCATAAGAAGGTTAAGTTTTTCTAGTTCGATACCTGTTAAGGAAGTTTTGAAAAGTTAAAAGATAAGCTGACTTCTGTGCCTGTTTTGACTCTTCCTAAGGGGCACTAATGGGTTTGTTGTGAATTGTGATGTGTCCTGTGTGGGACTGGATTGTGTATTAATGCAGTATGGTAAGGTCGTAGACTATGCTTCTATGCAGTTTGAATTTCATAAGAGGAATTACCCGACTCACGATTTAGAGTTGACGGCTATGGTCTTTGCCTTGAAGATTTGGCTCCATTATCTGTATGGGGTGCATATGGATATTTATTCAGACCATAAGAGATTATAGTATGTGCTTACCTAAAGGAATTGAACCTCGGGCAGAGATGGTGGCTTGAGCTACTTGAGGATTATGACATAAGCTTTCACTACTATCTATGTAAAGCTAATGTTGTTGTTGATTCTCTTAGCAGTTATTTTATAGGGAGCTTATCTCATGTTGATGAGGAGAAAAGACGGTTGGTAAAGGTTATTCACAGGATGGATAAATTGGGGGTTTGTCTCCTGGACTCTGAGAATGGAGGAGTGATTATTTAGGAAGTGGTTAAATTATCTCTTAGTGTTGAGGTGAAGGAGAAGCAGGCTTTGTGTGAACCCCCAAGTTTTGATCTTTAGAACCTCCAAGAGTTGGGTAATTGAATTAGCTAAGTTCCTGAAATAATGTCAAAACTGTCAGTGACAACAGTCTAGGGCATGAGTCATTATGTCACATAACGAGTCCATGGGAAGACTCATTACCATGGCAGTGAGTTTGCCTAGATTTGGTCCCTTGACATTGAGTCCAAGGTATGACTCGTTATGAGACGTAATGAGTCGTTATGGGTGACTAGTTATCTCAATAGTAGGTTACCAGGAATTCAGCCTATGACCACAAGTCACCATCACAACTCGTGATGTCAGATAATGAGTCATCATGGATGACTCATTGTCATACAGTAAGGGGCCAGATTTTTTGATCCTAGGTAACGACTCCAGGCCACGACTCTTGGTCAAACCTCCTGAGTCGTTACCCAAGCCATGAAAACTGTACTCGGTATTTTCCTACATGTTTAATTAAGGTCTTTTTGGTCTTTTTATTCCTTTCGCTATTCCGACGGCTTAAAAAACTCTAATGACCCATTTAACATCATTTATCAAAATCAAAACCTTACTCTCTTCATCTATAACTCTCAAGGCAAGATATACTAGGGGTTCACAAGGGATCCAACATTTAGGTTCCAAACTTAGGATTCCTTTCAATTTCTTGTGTATTTCAGACGTGTCTCTCATCCCTAAACTTGTATTTTGCATTATGGCATAAATTGATTCAACATTCATGTTATTTAATTGTTGGGTTTGAAATTGGGTTGAGGGATTTGGTCGTTTTTTACTTGAATTGCTTCCCCATGATTTAAATATGTTATTTATGAATTGATTAATGGTTTTTGGAGTTGAATGGGTGCATTATTACGGGGATTAGAATAGGGAACATTGGTTCCCCAAATTGATAAAGATTTGGCTTGATAACGAAATAAACCTCAACCCATCTTCATAACATTGATTTCGAATATGGAATTTGCATAACTTAACTTACTTTTGGAACCTTGCATTGCATTAAAGGATAATGGATAGTGAAAGGTGGATTTAGAAGGCCCTTGGTGGCAATGATTTTTGTTTGATTTCCCATCTGATGTGCAGTACCTGAGTTGGAGTCTGACTAATTCAAATACACACCGCATAGGGCCCTATTCGGGGGAAACGCTCTTTACCAAGGATTTTTCCATACCTAGGGCTCGAACCCAAAACCTCTGGTTAAGGGAGGAGCATCCCCATCCACAGCACCACATCCTTTGGTGGTGGCAACAATGATTTAGATTTTAAATGGAACTTGGGAGTCTAATGGTTAATTGTATTGGTTTGGCATAATTACATAAGCTTGCAAGCATATTGGTATGATGATAACATGTCGGTAAATGCCTTAATACCTGACTCCTGGGTTAGTGGTTGGGTTTATGTGCAAACTATTATAATTTAGGCTTAAAGGGAATTGTGTAGCTCATGGTAAAGGTGTAGTCTATCATGACCCAAACCAGGGCCTGGCCGTAATAGGTATCTCAAGCCCACCGTGGGCAGGAGACTACCCCATAGCCTAACCAACAAAACAAATCAAGGTAAACAATGGAAGACAACTAGACATGATAATAAGATGAATAGACTAGCCAAATGAGAAAAAAAGTCAACAAAAAATATCCAACCCATACTTTGTCCACAAAACCTCTAAACTAGAATACTAAATTAGGTCGGGACATACCTCTGACCATGACAGTGGAACTCTTCAATTCCCAAAATTAGAAAACAAACCTAATGAAATACTAAGACCATAAAGAAAAAAAATAAAATGTCTGGCTTTTGAAAGATGGAGGCTCACCACTTCAACGCAGAACCACCGACGAACTGTACCACCTAGTGCTGTACAAGGTAACAAAATACCCCTAGGACCCCATATCATAAAACGATTCAACATTCAGGGATGGTTAGTGGGATAATCACTGGTATGTAACTCAGAAAAATGTTAAACTAATGTCATGTCCAAAATCATTCCAATGGTCTTAAGTATGAATTTTAAAACCATTAACCTAGACTATGTAGCTATATTTGTATTAAGGGCACCCACGGGTTGCTTTATGGGTTCATCTCCCCCTGTTGGGACCCTTTCAACAGGAGGAGCTGAACCCATAAAGCTCGTGGGTGCCCTTAAGATAAATATAGCTACACAGTGTGAACTATGCACACGATCACAAAGACCCCCACACTGGAAAATGTTTTTTCCAATATTGGTCCCTCTCCAGACCTCTATCTTCACGGTGAGATACACAACCCCCTTTAAGCCCACATTAAAACCATTTAGCACATAACCAACCATAACTAGGAGTCATTGTATTAATATATTAACCGTTGGTATTGTCATACCAAATTTGATTATGCTTGCAAGCCAAATCCATTATGCCCTAACTAATCCACTAAGGCCATCCAAAACCATTTTTATATTACATTAACCTTTTATGCAATGCAAGGTTCTAAGAGTATGTTAAATTATGTATATATCCATATTTAAAAACCAATTTCACAAGGTGGGTTGAGGTTAAAGACAATTCCAAACTAAAATCCATAAATTTGGGGAAACCCATGTTCCCCATTCCAATTTTCCTTACCGATGCATTAATTTAGTTCAAAAACTATAAGATAAAGGATGAATGACAAGTTCAAAGCCATGGGGAAAACAATTCAAGTAATAACCATTCAAATCCCTCAACCTAATTTGAAAACCCAACAATTAACTTCACACGGATCATAATTAAACATATGATTTTATGTAAAATCAAGAAGGAGAGACATGCCTGAAACACCAAGGAATTTGAAAAACAAACTACAATTTGATGCTTAGATAATCAAGCGCTTGAAACCCTAGCTTTTCTCTTGCTTGTAAGTTTGAGAGGAGAAAATAAGTGTTTTGATTTTTTAAATAATGAAAAAGGGACCCCTTAGATGTTTTAAAGTCGTGGTGAAGGGTAAAGAATAGAAAAGACCAGATTACCCATAATGAAATCATGTAGGAAAAACTATCGGCAATCGTTACGAGTCAAGTAATGACTCATGGTGACTGATCATGAGTCGTCACCTTGACTCATAGCTTGAGAAGAACACTCGGAGAACCACAGTGTTATGGTCACGATCCCTCACCACAACTTGTAACCCTACCCTACGACTCGTGGCATCGTAGTCGTTATCAAGACAGAAACTTTAGGAAACCTTACTGGTATGACTACAATTGTCACACTACGACTCTCGATGAGTGATAACAACTCGTCACCTGAGTCATTTCCTAAGCAATGACCAATTTATCAATGAAATTCTAGATCCCTAAAACTAGGGGTATACATTACCCTCCCCTAGGATCATTCATCCCCAAATAAGGAGTTAGGACACCCCTTAACACGAAAGCAAGAAAGAATACACACTAAACCAAATGAAAAATTTAAAATGCCACGAGAAGGAGAAGAAAAATCATACCTTAAACATTTCCATCCAATGTGGGGAACAAGAACGGATACTTGACCTTCGTATCTTTCTCAGCTTCCTATGTGGCTTCTTCCACTTTTGGTTCCTCCAATGGATCTTCAGCGAAGCCACATTATTAGTTCTTAATCGACGTACTTGACTATCCAAAATCTTTATCGGGAATTTCTCATAAGAAAAAGAATCCAAAATACCAAAATCCTCTACAGGAACAATTAAAGAAGAATCACCCACACATTTCTTCATTATCGACACATGGAACACAAGATGACAAGAAGTCATACACGTGGACAACTCCAATTCATAAGCAACATTCTCAACTCTCCTCGTAATATGATATGGAACAACATAATGGGGACTGATCTATACTTCTTCCCAAACTTTACCACTCCATTCATAGGAGAGAGTTTCAAGAACACCCAATTGCTAACCTAAAACTCTAACTCTCTTTGCCTTACATCCTTATAAGACTTTTGGCGACTTTGAGAGGTCTTAAGCCTTTCTCTAATAACCTTCACCTTCTCCATGGATTGGTGAACCAAGTCAGGACCAAACTACCTAGTCTCACCAACCTCAAACCACCCAATAGGAGACCTACACCTCCTACCATATGAAGCCTTAAAAGAAGCCATCTGAATACTTGAATGATAACTATTATTGTACACAAACTCAATGAGAGGTAAGTGATCAGCCCAACTACCTCCAAAATCAATCACACAGGCCCATAGCATATCCTTCAAATTCTGAATAGTTCATTCTACTTGTCCATCCATCTAAGGGTGGAAAGCGGTGCTAAGGCTCACCTTAGTCCTCAAACTTCTCTGAAACAAATGCCAAAAATGAGAAGTAAACTGCGTACCTTAGTCTGAAATGATGAATGCAGGTGATCCATACAACTTGACAATCTCCTGAATGAACAACTTGACATAATCCTTTCCTGAGTAGTTAATCCTTATAGGGAAAAAGTGAGCAAACTTAGTCATCCTATCTATAACGACACAAATGAAATCATATTAATTTCGAGACAGCGAAAAACCCATAATAAAATCTATATTGATTTTCTCCCACTTCTACTTGGGCAACTTTATCTACTGAGATATGCCACCAGACCTCATGTGTTCTACCTAAACTTGCTGTCAGGCCATACACATTGCCAAAAAATTTGCAATATCTCTCTTCATGTTATTCCGCCAATAAATTTTCTTCAGGTTATGGTACATCTTTGTTAAACCTAGATGAATGGTATACATAGACTCATGATCCTCAATCAAGATCTTTTTTTGCAGCCCATCAACATCAGGAACACACAACCTACCTTGATACCTCAAGATTCCATCTCCCCTAATATCAAAAGACATAATCTTTTGCTAACCCACATTATCCTTAATCAGCATAAGTATGGGATCCAAGGCCTGCTTCTTTTTTACCTCAGGACCAAGAGATGATTTAACAACTTCGTGAACGATCACTCTCCCATCCTCAGAGTCCAAAGACAAACTCTCAAATTAGATAATCGGTGAATGTCCTTCACCAATCCTCTTTTCTCTTTATCCACATGAGATAGGCTTCCCATAGACAACCTGCTAAGAGCATCAACAACAATATTATCTTTAACTAGATAATAGTAAAGACTCATATCATAATCCTTAAGTAATTCAAGATACCGCGTGCGCTTGAGATTCAACTTCTTCTGAGTAAACACATATTGCAACCTTTTATGACCTGAATAGATGTCCACATGCACCCCATATAGATAGTGGTGCCAAATCTTCAAAGAAAAAGCCACAGTCACAAACTATAAAAAGTCAGACAATTTCTCTCATAAACCTTGAGCTTCCTAGAAACATAAGCCACAACCTTAGCATGGTGCATAAAGACATAACCCAATGCCACACAGAATACTTCACAATACACAATAAATCCCTCAGTACCCTTGGGTAGGTTTAGGACTGGCATAGAAGTCAACTTATCCTTCAACTTATCAAAACTACCCTCACTAGCTTCGAACCACAAGAACTTAACCTTCTTTTGAATCAACTTAGTCAGCGAAGCAGTGATAGAGAATAAATTTTGAATAAACCTCTTATAATAGTAACCAAGCCCAAGAAGCTCCGAATGTTGATTAGAGTTGTAGGTCTAGTCTACCTCTTAACTGCCTCAACTTTTGGTGGATCCACCATGATCCCCCATTAGAAATAACATGACCAAGAAAAGTCACAAAATTTAGCCAAAACTCAGACCTAGAGAATTTAGCATACAACCTCCAATCCTTAAGAGCCTGCAATACAATTCGGAGATGATTAGCATGATCCTCCCCACTCTTAGAATACACCAAGATGTCATTAATGAAAACTATCACAAATAAATCCAAAAACTACCTAAGCACCCGATTTATGAGATCTATAAATGCAGCCGAAGCATTAGTCAACCCCAATGACATAACCAAAAATTCATAATGACCATATCAAATACAGAAAATAGTCTTGAGAATATCAATTTCCTGAATCTTCAACTGATGGTAACCCAATCGAAATCAATCTTCGAGAAACATCTAGAACCCTGAAGTTGGTCAAAAAGATCATCAACCTAGGAAGAGGATATGTGTTCTTCATTATAACCTTATTCAGTTGCCAAACATATCCGAAGAGACCTATCCTTCTTACTCATGAAACGCACAGGAGCACCTCACGAGAAAATACTAGAATTAATGAAACCCTTATCAAGGAGATCCTTTAACTGCTCTTTTAGCTCTTTTAATTTAACTAAAGCCATTTTATAAGGAGGAATGAAAATAGGATGAGTGTTCAAAAGAAAATCAATCCCTAAGTCTATTTCCCTATCAGGGGTAATTCCCAGAAGATCATCGAGAAATGCTTCCAAAAACTCATTAACCACAGGGACAGATTGCAAAGAGAGACCCTCAAAGTTAAATCCTTATCCCAAACTAGATGATATAAACACCCTTTGGAAATCAATTTTTGGGCTCTAAGATAGGAAATAAACCTTCCTTTAGGCACTAAGGAACTTCTCTCCTATTCAATTATCGATTTATTAGGAAAATGACACTAACCTTTTAGGTCTTATAATCCAGAGAAGCATAGCACGAATAAAGCCAATGCACCCTAAGATAACATCAAAATCCACTCTATCCAATCTATCAAATATTCCAATGTCACTCTGTGAAAGATAGATGCCATACAACCCTTTAGATCCTTATAGAAACTTAGAATCACCCACCGGGATAAAAACAAAAAATGGGTCAAAAATATTTTTGAGATTGAAACCAAAATGTATAACCACATAAAGGGTCACATAAGAAAGGGTAGACGTCGGATCAACAAAATAATACACATCACGAGAGAAGAGTTGTAATATGCCGGTAACAACATCAGGAGACATCTCTAATTCTTGGCAAGTGGTAAGAATATAAAGACGACACCACCTAGTATCGATACTAGAAGTAACACCCTTTGATGCAGAAGCCAAAGGATTAGCGACCGAAGCCTTATTATCCTTAATGGCTACCTTTACCACAGGACAATTCCTTTGCATGTGTCTAGGCTGACCATAATTGAAACATGAGTTCCTTTTCTCATCATAATAGCCATGGTGAAATTATCTGCAAAATCGACAAGGAGGATAAGGTGGGGCTGACTATGCTTCACTAGCCTAAGACTAGACAACTTGTGCCTTAGGACCATTGCTAGCCTGAAAGTAAAGATCACTAAATGGCTTAGGATAAGTAGAACTAGCTGAAGAATATAAAATAGAATTTCCCAAGTCTTTTTATTAGTCTACTGTCTACCATTTCTTCCACTATTTTGCTAACTTATACCCTTCTCTGAATACCTAAACTTCTTATTTTGCCTCTCTCTTACCCTTTCTTATCTCTTTTTTCATCCTCTACTATTGTATGTAGACCACAAACCTGGAGATATCCATATCATTATTCAATATTACAGCCTTACACTCCAGTACTAAATCATAGGGTAACCTAAAGCAAACTTTCTCATCTTAGATCTTTGACTAGATATCAAATCTTGAGCATAACGATATAGCTGCTAAAATTTTAATACATACTCCTTCACACTCAACTTACCTTGCTTCAGATTCACGAACTTGTCAGCCTTAGCTTATCTCTACTCTTGAGGGAAGAAATAATTAAGAAAAACTCTTAAAAACTTATCCCATCTCACCGACTCAGCATCATCACCCCACAAATACCCCCACTCCTTATATGACCAATAAGCCACATCTTTCAGTTGATATGTAGCTCTACACCTTTAAAATCAGTAGCATACATCACTTTGATAATCGTCTGCATCTTATCCATAAGTCCTTGAGGTTCCTCCTCAACCTTAGAGTCAATAAAGGTTGGGGGATTCTACCTCATGAACTAGCCAACCCTAATAACGTCAGAAGAAGGAACAATTAAACTAACACAATTCGACAGATGAGATTGGGATGTCACTAATCGAGTAAGCAAATGAATAGACCAATAGAACTTTGCACTAGAGATGTCTCCCTGAGAAATATGGGCATGAGTATCAATAGCCTGAGAAGGATTAGTAGGAATCGGTGAAACTCTATGTAGGGTAGTACAATTAGAAGCAGGGACCCTAGACCGGGTCTACACTCCATAACAGGTTGATTTCCATCCATATTATCCTCCAGTATGATAGAGGTTCCGGTAGAGTTCCTAAAAATATCAAATCTTCCAAGATACATGATCTAAAATGTAAGCAAACTGAGAGTTAAGGAATTTCATGACACCGGACTCTATAGCCCCAAATAGAACACAATAAAGAAAACATTCCTAAATGTTTTGTAGCCCCTCCTTTATAAGTGTGACATACTACACACCCATAAAAGAGGCTTTACCCAACATGGATTTATGGATACCCAAAGACCCTGAACCTTGCTTTGATACCAAGCTTTTCATAACTCGAACTAGGGCCTGGCCATGACAGGTATCTTAATCCCACCATAGATCGGAGACTACCCCTAGCTAACCAACAAAATAAATCAAGATAAACAACAGAAAACAACCAAACATGATAATAAGATGAGTAGAATATCCAAATGTGGAAAAAAGTCAACAATAAATATCCAACCAATACTTTAACCATAAAATCTCTAAACCATAATACCATATTAGGTGGAGATATTCCCCCGACTATGATAATGAAACTCTTCAATTCCCAAAATCTAAAAAAAATAATAAAGCATTCAGACCATAAAGAAAGCAATGAAATGTCTGGCCCTTCGAAAGATGGAGGTTCACCACTTCAACACAGACGTACTGATGAACCGTACCACCTAGGGCTGCACAAGGTAACATAAGACCACTAGGACCCTACATCATGAACGATGCAGCGTTTGGGGATGGTCAGTGGGATAACCACTAGCATATAACTTAAGGAATGGATAAAATAATGTCATGTCCAAAATTATTCCAAAACGATATGCACATATTCATATACATATATATGTATAGTATATTAAAAGTGCGAAGACCCTTAGAAAGTGATTTGAACTTTTTGCCTTTCATTAAATGTCTCTGTTTTAGAAAAAAATTATCTTTTCACTATTTTTTTTTATTATTTTAGTGATATTAAATATAGACTATAATTTTTCACATAAAATAAAACCCTTTTCTATCAAAAATAGGATATTTGTTTCAACACTCAAATAAAATTTGGTATAAATCTTTCGTACATTTAAGAAAAAAAATTTCTTATTATGGTTAAATTTTAAAATTTATGGTAAATTTTTTTTGGGTTTTTTTTGTGGTGCATTGGGTATAGTCCAAAAAAGGGGCACGAAATCATTTTCACTTATATCAAAAATTAGGCAAAAAAATGTTTAAAACAAGCAAAAACAAAATCATACTAAACTTCAACTACTATTTCTTAATATTATATTTCAAAATTTTCATAAAATTATTTTTTATATTTAGACTTTAAATCAATTAAAAATCTATTTAAAATTAGTCATTTAATTGCTTTCCTTTTGATATTTAGACCTTTAAATACATGTTACAATTACACGTAACTATTTAATTTGCCTACGACTGGATTTTTTTTCCCTTCACTCTTCAGTAGGCAACATTTTCTCTTGAACTTATAAGTTCTAAAAATTTATCTATATATAAGTTATTATTTTATTGAATTTATACTATTGTTCTTGGCTTTATAGGTTTACTGATCAGGAATTCAAAAGGTTCTATTATTACGCATCTTGATTAACTCAATTTAAGTGCAAAGAAACTTCATAAACATATTTTACTGATTATATATAAAGGTGATGCCACAACGAGTATTTGAAATCTTAACATCTTTATTCAAATGTTTGCAATCTTAGTATATTTGTTAAATTCATTTATTTTACTTCAAAAAACATGATGTTCTAAAAATTAAAAGATCTTATTTATTCCACCACTACTTTTAATGTTTGATATGTTTTTCAGGTTCAATTATGCGCGGTGAAGCTTCATGCTCAAAAAAAGGACAATAGACATGGATGAGTAATATGGTGAAGAAAGATTCATAAAGTTGTAGTTGACTTTAGTACGAGCAAGGACAACAAATTCTTTCACTTAACAATAATACACGGTGCATTATTTATAAATGGTAATAAACAAAAAGTATGAATAAAAGTAGTAATCATTTACTAAAAGGTATCAGTCAAATAATTAATCCTTAAAACATTCAAAGATGTCAATTGTTTAATGATCGAGTTGATGTTAAAATAACAAAATATTTATGAGATGTAGTGCAGGTTAATGAAGACGACACTTGAATGAGCTAGCTAGAATAGTAGATGCACATCTTATACAATAGATCTATAAATTATATCTTATGTAGTAATAAGGCTTTAACGCAGACGAAATATGATTTTTTTCTTGTGCCTTTTTATTGTACGTTTCTTTCCTTTTCTTCTTATTCCTTTGTCTAACAATAAAAAGAGACTTGGACATTGAGATTTAAGATCAGTCTTTTGTTGATTTAAATGTGCATGTCATTTTTTCCTAAAAAAATCATATTCCTTGATTTCTAACCCAAACTTTTTTCTTCATGAAATCTTTGACTTTCAGTATATGTTTATGTTGCACACTTAAAAACTCTTAAGATTCTTCATCATTTACGTATGCAGTTTTTTATCCTAAATGTTCACTACGTTTGAACTTTTAGCCTATATTTTTAGTTAGTGGACGTGATTATTGGAGAACTTATAAAGTTTATGTTCCACCTATTCTAAATATTAACAGATCATATAATTATATGGACATGTTTGTTATCCTCTTTCATTTACACTTATATTATGAGAATATAAATTTTCTAAAATAGGAGAACCATATTAACTTTGTGAGGAGTTCTTGCACTCTTCTTTTATATCTATTTGACTATTATCCGGTTCGAGGAGGGTCAAACTCATAAAGTGTGATATAGACAGCTTAACCTAAAGAATTAGTGGTTGCTTTTATAATTCAAACCCATGATAACTTTATCATTGTTTCAAAACTCCCTTTTATTGTGTTAAATTGGAAAAATCAAACGCTAATTTGTTGTTGGTTAAAGTTCCAAAAGAAGCTCAACATACAAAATATACATAGTACTAATAATGAATACTAAAATAGTTTATTTTCTTACGTATTTTAGCATTATAGTTAGTTAGATTTTTTTGGTTAGAGTCTTTACTTTATTAATTTCTTTCGTATTCTAGCATTAGTTTGTTATGTTTTGTTTCTGTTTTTTAAAATAAAAATTAAGGTCTTTTACTTATTTTATTTATTCTTTCCTATTTTAATATGAATGTGATTCTTTATTTTACCAATCGACTCTCAATTGTGGTATTTTAATTTGTAATGAATTCTATGATCTAATCTATACATGTCCCTTTTCACAATTTTTTGCAATACATTGCCTAGGTTTTGTTTATTTTATTTTTGGTTTCTAATGTATGTATTTTGAATATAGTTTGTAATTTGATTATGTTGTGAAGATTATAGTTAATGTATTGTTCTGATAACACGGTCATATTATAGTTTCTGTTATGTTACTATTTGGTGTTTTTTGTTTAATACAAATAGTAGATAGAATATTTGATTGGACTTTGACAAAAATTTTATATAAAGGAAAAATTAATCGTATGTTTGAGTCTTAAAATTCAAAAAGTACCCCACAAGTTAGATGGAGAGAGTATATTTTTTCTTTCTTTTTGATTCATATACTAAATGTAGAATCAAATTTTTATGCCAAGCATTCATTCAAATTAGTCTATCCTATTATGTCTATCAATTTTCTTTTTTACAAGAGTTCAAGTATATTATGCGTATCAGAATTTTAGAAATTAGCACGGTAGTATAATTTTACTTGAAAAATATTACAGGATATTGGATCACTATACAGTAATAATGACAAAAAAATTGATTATATGTTAGTGAATATTCTTAATGAATACAACAAATTAATGTGATGGATTGATAGATAACTTGTGGATCATAAAGGAGGAATGTCAGGGGTAGTCTTCAATATTGGTATCTATTGTAGGTTTGGCTAACACTACATCTTTACATATCGTTGATGAATTTACTAACTTGACATTTCTTATCTGAATTGAGTTATAGTGCTATATGAACTTGACCAAGTTTTAGTTTCGCACTTTTGTTTTTTACTTATGCAAATTTTTGTGCATTCAAAAATAATTCCATCCACGTTTTGTAATTTTTTTCATTAATCTAAAAGTATAGTTATATATACACAACAATCAAAGTAGCTAATTTACCCTCTTTATTTATATTTATAATTGACTAACATGATATACACGTGCGGAGCACGGACACTTAACTAGTATACATAAGATGCCGAGATAGGGACAAGGGTATTATGTATGAATTTTAAAATCATTAACCTAGACTGCGTAGCTCTATCCATCCTAAGGTCACCCACGGGCTATACAGGTTTAGCTTCTCCTACTGAAAAGGTCCCAACACGTATTAGCCGTATGAACCAGGAAAATCCAAAGAAAGGCCAGAGAATCCATAACTCTAGACATTCCAATATATATATATATATATATAAAGTGTGAACTATGCACACAATCACAAAGACCCCCACGTCAGCACATATGGTTCCAATGTTGGTTTCCCCAGACCTCTACCTTCACAGCAAGCTACACAACCCCTTCAAGCTCAAATTAAAACCATTTATCACATAATACCAACCATAACCATGGAGTCATTTATTAATACACTTACTGTAAATTTAATTATGCTTGCAAGCTAAATCCATTATGCCCTAACCAATCCGTTAACCATTAGACTTCAAAGTTCCAATTAAACCAAACCAAGGCTACTAAGGCCTTCCAAAACCATTTTTATGTTCCATTAAACTTTTATGCAATGCAAGGTTCCAAGAGTAAGTTAAATTATGCATATATCCATGTTTCAAAACCAATTTCACAAGGTGGGTTGAGGTTAAGCTAATTACAAACCAAAATCCATAAATTTGGGGAACCCATACTCGCCATTCTAATTTCCCATACCCATGCATTCATTTAGTTCAAAAAATATAAGATAAAGGATGAATGACAAGTTCAAAACCATGGCAAAAATAATCCAAGTAATAACTATTCAAATACCTAAACATAATTTCAAAACCCAACAATTAACTTCACATGGATCATAATTAAACATATACGTTTATGAAAAATCAAGTTAGGGAAGAGAGACATACCTGAAACTCTAAGGAATTTGGAAAAGAAACCACAATTTGAGGCTTAGATAATTAAACCCTTAAAACCCTAGCTTTTCTTTTGCTTATAAGTTTGAGAGAAGAGAGTATGTGTTTTGATTAGTAAAATAATTAAAAAGGGTCACCTTAGGTGTTATAAGGTCATGAGTGAAGGGTAAAGAAGGGAAAGACTAAATTACCCTTAGGGGTCATTTGGTAAGTGTATTGGAATGTTAATACATGCATTAGTTTAATGTGTATTAGTAGTACTTTGTGTGGTATACCTCTTTACCCTTTGTATAACTAATGCAAACATTAGTTATACACTCTATTGTGTATTGAGGTATGTATTAGTAATACCTCAAAATCCATGGCATTAGTAATGCAATGGATCTAATGCATGCATTAACATACTTAAAGATCCTATTACCCCTCAAAAAATTTTCCGCATCCTTTCCAACATATATATTGAGTGTATTATGTAATTTTTTTTTTGAAATTATGCAATTCATATTTTTTTAATATATCAAACCAAACACTGCATAAGAAAAATACAAGCATAACTAATGCAAGAATAACTAACACAAACATTACTAATACAAGCATTACTAATACACCATATTTTGCATTATTCTTATATACTCTATCAAACGACCCCTTAATGAAATGGTGTAGAAAAATCTATCGCCAATCGTTATGGGTCAGGTAACGACTCATGGTGACTGATCATGAGTCATAACCTTGACTCATAGCCTGAGCATAATGCTATGATAACCACACTATTATGGTCATGAGTTCCTTACCAATACTTGCGACTCTACTCTAGGACTCATGGGGTCTTAGATGTGATTAAGATAGAAATATCAGGCAACCTTACTGTTATGACTATGATTGGTGCACTATGACTCATGATTAGTGCTCATCACCTGAGTCGTTGCCTAGGTAGAGATTAGTTTTTCAATAAAACTCCAGTCCCAAAACTAGAGGTATTATATAGTCCTAGGAGAACCAATATTGGAAACTATGTTTGCCAGTGTTAGGGTCTATATGACCATATTCTTGGTGCACACATTATATTTTGGATGGCTATAGCCTTGGTGTCTTTAGCCTTTTCTCAATTTCCTTAGTTTTTGCAGCTAACACGCACTACGACTCTTTCAGCAGGGGGAGCTGAACCTATATAAGCCATGGGTGCCTTTAGGTAGAGCAAGCAACATAGTTCAGTTTGATGGTTTAAATTTTATGTTCATAACCCTTGTTCATATCCCAACATTCTCTCTCTATATATGAATATGATTGTTGTGCATATAGTTTTTATTGGTTTTGGTAATGGCATTATTTTATCACTTTTCTTGAGTTACATGTCAGTTCTTACCTCACTGACTATCCCTGGATGCTACATCATTTCATGATGTAGGGTCCAAGTGTTTTTTGTTACTCTTGTGCAACACTAAGTGGTTTGTTTTATTGGTTGATTTTCTATAAAGTGGTGAGCCTTTGTCTTTCAAAAAGCCCTGTCATTTTATTAGGATTCTTTTTAAATTTTGAGAATTGTAAGCTTTATTTTTCATGTTTGAGGGCATGTCCTAACCTAGTTTGGTATACTGGTTTTAGAGGCTTTTGTGGATAAGTGTAGGGTGTTTTTTTTTATTTTGAATCTAATTCTCATTTGATTTATCTATTCTTCTTATCATTATGTTTGGTTATCTTTCTCTGTATTCTCTTATTGTGTTCTGGATATTAGGCTAAGGGTGTGGTCTTCGGCTTACGACAAGGTTGAGATACCCATCATGACTAGGACCTAGTTTGAGTTATGACACTTTGGATCTCATGATTATGTAGATTAAGGATGATATGAGTCAGCAAAAAGGTTACAGATTTTGAGATTGGGGGAGATGGCATATTGAGGTATCAAGAAAGGTTGAATGTCCTAATATTGATAAATTGTGGAAAAGAATCTTTGCTGAGGCTCATGAGTCCAGATATACAATTCATCCAGGTTTGATTAAAATGTACCATACCTTGAAGGAAATCTATGAGTGGAATAATATGTAGAGAGATATGGCAAACTTTATGGCTAAGTGTATGGTTTTTCATAAAGTTAAGATTGAACATATAAGGCCTGGTGTCTTGTTCCAAGAGATGGAATTACCCATATAGAAGTGGGAGATGATTAATATGGATTTCATTATAGGTCTTCTATGCTCTCGGAGTTAGTATGATTCTATTTGGGTCATTGTGGATAGAATAACTCAATCTACTCATTTCTTGCTTGTGAGGACCAAGTACTTAGGAGAGGATTATGCTAATTTGTTCATTCAAGAGATATTTAAGATGCATGAAGCATCGGTATCTATTATTTTAGATCGAGGTATGTAATTCTCTTCTCACTTTTGGCATTTATTTTTGAAAGGTTTGCGTACTCAGGTGAACCTTAGCTCCGCTTTTCACCCTTAAATGGATGGGAAATTGGAGAGCACTGTTTGTCCTTTACTTGGTTCACTAATCTATGGAGAAGGTGAAAGTGATTGGAGAAAGATTTAAGAATGCTCTAAGTTGCTAAAAGTCTTATGCGGGTGTGAGGCAAAGGGAGTTGGATTTTCAAGTAAGTGATTGGGTATTCTTAAAGGTCTTTTTTTTTTAAAAGAGTCATGAGATTTAGGAAGAAGGGAAAACTCAGTCCCCATTACATTGATCCATATCAAATTTTAAGGAAAATTTGGAATGTCGCTTGTGAGTTAGATTTACCAGTGAGTTTAGCTTCGATTCATCTTATTTTCCATGTGTCTATGCTGAAGAAAGTTTGTGCGTGATCATTCTTTCATAGTGCCAGTTGAGGATATTGGTGTTACGGATTTTTGTCTTATAAGGAAGTCTCGATTGAGATATTGGATAGGAAAGTTCGTAGATTAAGAACTAAGGATGTATATTTGGTGAAGGTTATTGGGAGAAATCAAAAGGTGGAAGAAGCTACATAGGAAGCTAAGGAAGATATGAGAACTAAGTACCCATTCTTTTTCCCCGTATTAGATGAAAATGCTTAAGGTATGAGTTTCATTTCTCTCTTAGTGCATTTCGAATTTGTCTTTGGATTCTACAACATTCTTGTTATTATCGTGCTAAGAATGTCCTAACTTCTCATTTGTGGACGAATGAACCAAAGGGGGGATAATGTGAGAACCCGTAAAAATTTCAACAAATTTATTTTTGACCCTCCCACATGTGTAATTCCAATTTTTGACTTGAATTATGATAAGGGATGTTAAAAGGGTGTTTTACGAATGTTTTGGAATTGTTGAAAGAGGTTTAGGGCCATTTTGGGACCCCGCGGCAATAACCCTTTGCGATAGTGGCATGCCACACCACTTAGTCTCCGCGATAAAGGCATGGCATGAAGGCTAACCTTTACGATAGGCGTGTCACGCTACTATGCATTTTCATCCAATTTTCATTTTTTTACATGGGGTGAGGATCTTTTGGTCCTTTTACCCCTTAAAGAACTTATAAACATCAAAGTGACCTTTTTTCTTCAGCTTTTAAGATCAAAACATTACTTTTTTTTCTTTTTAACTCCCAAGCCAAGAATTCTTAAGGTTTTTACAGAGAATTCATCATTCAAGCTCCTACCTTTGATTTTTCTTCAATTTTCTCTATATTTCAGGCATGTTTATCATTCCATAACTTGAATTTTATATTGTGGCATTTATTTAATCAATATTCATGTGTTTTAATTAATGGAATTGAAATTGGGTTGAGGTATTTTGATTGTTATTACTTGAATTGCTTTTCCCATGTTTTAAATAATTACTCATGCTTTAATTGATGGTTTTTGGGATTGAATTGATGCATTCTGATAATAATTGAAATGGATGACATGGGTTTCCCAAATTGATAAAAATTTTACTCGATAATGGTATTAACCTCAACTCACTTAACAATCTTGGTTTTAAATATGAATTTTACATAGTTTAACTTATTCTTTTGAAAACATTGCATTGTATTAAAAGATAAATGGATAAAAATAATTTTGGAATGCCCTTGGTGGCCATGGTTTTGTATTTTAATCGAGCTTGGGTATCTAATGTTTATATGGACCTATTTAGTGTAATTGAATTAGCTTGCAAGCATATTGGTATAACGATACCATTTTGGAAAATGCCTTAATAAAGACTTCTTGGTTAATGGTTGGGTTTATGTACAAAATGTATTAGTTTGGGCTTAAAGGTAATTGTGTAGCTTATCGTGAAGGTGTAGTCCCACGAGGACCAACACTAGGAACCACATTTTCTAGCATGGGGGTATATATGTCCATGTGTCTGGATACACATTATATATTTGGATGACTATCGTCTTGGTGTCTTTACCCTTACCTTGATTCATGTGGCTAACATGCACTGGGCCCTTCAGTAGGGGGAGTTGGACCCATATAGATTGTGGGTGCCTTTAGGATGGAGCGATCTATATAGTTCAGGCTAATGATTTAAATTCTTATATTCATGACCCTTGTCCTTATTTCGAAATCCTATATTTATATTTATATAAATGTTGTGCATGTGGTTTTTGACTATTTTTTAGCGATATTATTTTATCCCTGTCCCCTGAGTTATATGCCAGTGCTTGCTCCACTAACCATCCTTGGAGACTGCATCATTTCATGATTAGGGTATGAGGGATTTTCTATTACCCTTGTGTAATATTAAGTGGTGTAGTACATCTGAAGATCTATCGTAAAGTGGTGACCCTTCATATTTTGAAATGCCTGGTTATTTCATTGGTTTTTTAACTGTCTTAGTACCTTTGGATTCTTTTCTTATAGTCGAGAGCATGTCTGTATTACCCCGTAAAAGTCTTAGCTTATGTTATCTCTCAGCTATATGTTAAAGGGGTCTAAAAACTTGAAAATTTGGCTAAGTCTTGGGGGCTTAGTCATTTCCAAAAACCCTAAAGTTTGATTATTTTATTTTGTGTTTTCCAACCTTAGAACTTTGATCTTTTAGTTTATTCATGATCGAGGATGTTAAAAGTACATCTCGGGTGAGTTTGGAAATTTTTGGTTGAGCATAGGGGTATGTTTGGAAGCCCAAAATAGTGGAAGCACCGGGATTAGCATGCGCCGTGGGCTCCAGTACACCCCTCCAGACCGCGCGCTAGATCCTACACCGCACACTCCATTTCGGTGCTCCGAAGACTATGCCATGCCCTTCTTCACAGCCAGCTTTGGATTTTTGGTTTTTCCCTCCACTCAGTCAGTCCATAACATGAAATTTAGGTCCCTAAAGAGAATTATTTGCTCTTTTAATAAAAAATCCTCTCAAGAATTCCTTCTCTTTCTCAAGAACAAAGCCTAACCCATTCTCAAGTAATTGAGAAATTAAAGTTTCTAATCCGCAAAATCATCACAAATTCGATAGTTGAGGTATGTGTGATGTTCATCCATGGGTTCTTTTCACCCATGAAGTCCAAGAATCCTTTTTAGTTTTAAATTATGAGTTTTTACATGTTCAAGTTGTATTATCTCCATAAGCTATTATTGGTTTTGATTTTGAGTTATGTTTACAAGTGTTTTCGATGGGATGAGCCATCATATGTTTTGAATATTGAAATCTTCATATTGAAATCCCTAATTTGTGTTTTAGTATTGTAATCATGTTATCCTTGCATGTTTTACCCATTACCATGTTTAAAGTCATGAATCTCATGTGTTTGATGAAATGTCTAAATGTTGGATTTTTGAGCAATGATCCCCTACCATGGATTTCAAAGCTTTACATGTCATCATTATTATTTCCATTCAGTGCTGGTGGGTTATAAATACCCAATACCTAGTTATTTACATAATATTAGTATCATCAGAATGATTTCAGATAAACCATGAGCATTTTCATTCAGTTAGTTGTTATGATCAGTTGTTTTCTCAGTTAAGCTTAGTTTAGTCCAGTAAACTGTCTCATTTAGTTGGAAGTAGGATTTAGCACCTAACAAACCCAGGGGTGGGGGCATTCCTACCAATTAGGGTTTGACCTTTAGTAGCCATCCCTAAGTTACAAAACTACGTTGCCAACATAGGTTTGAGATGTCTTTCTGCCAATTTAGGGTTGACAAATATCACCGGAGTTCCCTGCTAGTATAGGGTGACTCCTTAGTCCTTTGGGATACCAGTTTAGTGGATCCACACAGCCAGTGTTAGTACCCATGGCATTGTACTAACACCCTTCCAACTGGGGTTACAGGTTGGACCCTGATTAGATCAGATTAGGGAATGTCAGTTAGATGATACCTTCCACTGTCATAATACAGTATTTAGTCCTGAATTTAATTCAGGTTTGCTTGATCAAAGCATACAAATTATCAGTCATTCAGTTATCAGATTTTTTGTATTTTAGTTTATAAATTATTTTAGAAATATGTATATATATATGCTTGGTCTTGTATTCTCAGATATTTCAATTCCCATGCATTCATGTTCAGTTATCTTATGCTATTCAGTTAGTCTTTATTTCACATGTATAGTACCCTATGCATTTTATCCTGTCCTCATTACATATACCAGTACATTTAGAGTACTAACCACATACTCTTCTTTGCTCTATGATTTCTTATATCATAGGTTTGGATGTTCAGTTTTCCAACTGTACTTAGACATTCCAGTACTTCAGTAGCAGTAGAAGTAGTAAGTGCTTATCTATTGAGGACCTATTATGTTTATGCAGTTATTTCTGCATTTCTGTTCAGTTAGTCAGTTGGTGCCTGTCCCTTTAACTCCTCAGTCAGTTTAGAGGCTTTTAGACATTTAGAAAGTTAGTTAGACAGTTGGTCAGTTTATTAGTATTATCAGTTGTGTTTCAGTATTTTATCAGCTATTACAAACTTATGAATTTATCATATTTTCTGTATTCTTACCTTATGGCTTTATAATTTATTTTTTGCATATGTCCTTTATTATTATGATATTCAGTGCTCATATTAAAAACCATCTTATGAGTTAGTTTGTGGTCACTTATGACCATAAGTAACATTGTCACAACTTGGGGGTACCTTGGGTTGTGACAAAATTTGGTATTAGAGCCTGAAGTGTCCAAGGAAGTCTAAAATCCGTGTTGACTAGAGTCTTGTACATGTGTGTGAAGTGCGCCACACTTATGGACAAGAGGCAACAAGACCTTTTAGGAAAATTCTCCCTTCTTTTAGTTTTCATGTCATATGAATGAGCATGAGCTCTATTTAAACTTTTTTTATAACTCATCTTTCGTTTCATTTTTAAACAATGCCTCCCAAAAGAAATAATGAACAAAGGAACTTGAATCAGCCCGCACCTTTGCTTATTTAGGAGGATCCCCTGAATAAGCATGTCTCTCATGCCAAATTCAAAGCTGCTTTCACTACTTTGCCTCACTCAGTAGCTGCTTAGAATAATGAATAGGCTATTTTCCTATCCTATCCAATCGCGAACACTGCTGCAGCTAGGATTTAGGACTTTACCTGAATAAAACCTTCCTTGTTTTTGAGATCCAAGTCTGAGGAGGATCCGTAGTAGTTTCTTGATATGGTTTAGGAAGTGACTGATATTATGGGTGTCACTTTAAGTGAGAGCATAGAGTTGGCTGCATATCAGTTGCAGGATGCAGCTCATACTTGGCATAAGTAGTGAAAGGAGGATAGAGGTGTTGAGGTAGGGCCTGTAGAGTAGGAGGAGTTTGACACGACATTCTTAGATAGGTTCTTTTTGTCAGAGTTAAGGAAAGATAAGGTGCTGGATTTCATTAATTTGAAGCAAGGTAATATGAGAGTGAAGGAATACTCGCTTAAGTTTAGTCGATTGGCAAGGTATGCTCCTTCGATGGTGGCAGATAATAGGTCTAGAATGAGCAAGTTTATTTTTGGTGTAGCTGATAGTGTGGTGAAGGAGTGTAGGACCACAATATTGATTAAGGAGATGGACTTATCTAGGCTCATGGTTCATGCTCAGCAGATTGAGGAATATAAGCTTAAGAAGAAAGAGAGAGAGAGAGAGAGAGAATAAGAGGGCCAAAATAGGTAGTTTTAACTTTTCTGAGCTGAGGTTAGAGGATGATAATCGTTCTCAGTTTTGTAAAAAAATTTTCAGCCCAAGCTTCGTCTTCATCTAGTACGCCAGTGCCAAAGTTCTGAATTAGCAGTCAGGAAAGGGTGACAGTCTCTAAGTCCTAGGGTAGTGTGAACAGTAGTCATACTAATCCTCTCTGCAGGAAGTGTGGTAAGAATCATCAGAATGTGTGTAAGACTGGTAGTGATATATATTTTGGATGTGGAAAACCAGGCTACAGAGTCAGAGAATGCCCATAGGTGGGTCAGCATAGTCAGTACAGTCATTCCCAAGTTCCAGCCGGTCACCCAACTCAGCAGGGTGCCGCTTCCAATGCAAGCAGTGGACAATGCCAGAACAGGCTGTATGTACTCCAGTCCTGACATAATCTGGAAAGTTCTCCTGATGTGGTTACGGGTACTTTACAGGTCTTTCATTTTCATGTGTATGTTCTGTTAGACCCTGGATCTTCACTTTTTTTATAACCCTCATATAGAGTCGATTTTGGTGTCAGTCTCGAATCTTTAATAGAATCTTTCTTAATGTCTACTTCAGTAGGTAGCTCTATTGTATCCAGGCGGGTATAGATGAACTGCCCAGTTGCAATATCCTAGAGAGTTACCTCAGTTGATCTGGTAGAGTTAGAGATAACTGATTTTGATGTCATTGTTTGCATGGATTGGCTCCACTCATGTTATACTTCAGTTGGTTCAATTTCACTTTCCTAATAAACCAGTTATTGAATAGAGGGATATTACTTTAGTGCTTTGGGGTAAGATTGTTTCATATCTTAAGGAAAGAGAAATAATATCTAAGGGGTGTGTTTGCCATCTTTTTTGAGTCAAAGACTCTAGTTATGAGATTCCAAGTCTCGAGCCAGTCTCAGTAGTAAGGGAATTTCCAGATGTTTTCCCTGAAGATCTTCTTGGAGTTCCTCTCAAAAGGGAAATTGACTTTGAAATAGATCGCCTTTGAGATACCCATCCTGTTTCTATTCCTCCCTATAAAATGGCTCCAGCTAAGCTTAGAAAATTAAAAGAATAGTTGAAAGATCTCTCAGATAAGGGATTCATCAGACCTAATGTTTCCCCGTGGGGTACTCCAGTCTTGTTCATGCATAAGAAAGATGATTCTCTCAGAATATGCATCAATTACCATCAGTTGAACAAAGTCACAATCAAGAATAAGTATCCACCCCCCATAATTAATGACTTATTCGACCAACTTTAGGGTGCCACTTATTTCTCTAAGATAGACCTCAAATTTGGCTATCATCATCTTAGAGTCAGAGAATGTGACATTTCAAAGATAGCTTTCAGGACTCAGTATGACAACTTTGAATTTCTAGTTATGTCTTTTGGACTAATAAATATCCCAATCGCTTTCATGGACTTGATGAACAGGGTGTTCAAGAAGTACTTGGACATGTTCGTCATAGTCTTCATTTATGATATGCTTGTCTATTCCCGTAGTGAAAATGATCATGTAGACCATCTCAAAATTGTATTGCAGACTCTTAGAGCCCATATGTTGTTTGCCAAATTCAGTAAGTTTGAGTTTTGATGAAGATCAATAGCTTTCCCTGGTCATATTATTTCTGGTGATGGCATTTGGTTAACCCTCAAAAGACTGAAACAGTGAGAAACTGGCTCAAGCCCATCTCTCCATTAGATATTAGGAGTTTCTTGGGATTGGCTTGCTATTACAGACAGTTTATTAAAGGTTTTTCATCTATTGCATTCCCCATATCTTGATTAACTCAGAAAAAAGTCAAGTTTCAGTGGTCAGATTCTTTCGATAAGAGTTTTCAAGAGTTGAAAACTCGACTAACCTCAGCCCCAGTTTTGACTTTGCCAGATGGTTCAGATGGGTTTGTTGTTTATTATATTGCTTTCAGAGTTGGTCTTGGTTGTGTATTGATGTAGAGAGGTAAGGTCTAGCCTATTCCTCTAGACAACTTAAAGCCCATGAGAAGAACTAGCCTACCCATTATCTTGAGTTGGAAGTAGTTGTTTTTGCATTAAAAATTTGGAGATATTATCTTTATGGGGTTCATGTAGATATGTTCACAAATCACATAAGTTTGCAGTATGTGTTCTCATAGAAAGATTTAAATCTTTGTTAGAGAAGGTGGCTTGAGTTGTTAAAAGATTATGATATTAGTGTATTGTATCATCCTGGCCAGGCCAATGTAGTGACCGATGCCCTTAGTAGATTGTTTATAGGTAGTGTTTCCCATATTGAGGAGGATAAGAAGTAGTTAGTCAGGGAGGTTCATCAGTTGGCAAGATTAGGTATTTGGTTGGTTGATTCAGCTGAGGGTAGTAAATATGTCCAGAATGGTTCGAAATATTCTTTGGTTGCTGAAGTAAAAGAAAATCAACATAGGTATCCCAGTTTGGTTAAGTTAAAAGAATCGGTTTGAGATCAGAAGATAGAGGTTTTCTCCTAAGGGGGAGATAGTGTGTTGTGTTGTCAAGGAATATTGTGTGTTCCATGTGTCGATTTTTTGAGGCAGTGGATCTTAGCAGAAGCACATGGTGTGCGGTATTCCATTCACCTAGGAGCCATTAAGATGTATCGCAATGTGCAGGATGTTTATTGGTAAAGTGGTATGAACAAAGAAATTGAAGATTTTGTGGCTAAGTGTTCCAATTGTCAGCAGGTTAAAGTTAGGCACCAGAGGCCTAGTGGTACATTGCAGGAGTTTAGTATTCCCATTTGGAAGTAGGAAGTAGTGAACATGGATTTTGTAATAGGGTTGCCTCGTACACGTTGTCAACATGATTCTATACGGGCCATTGTAGATAGAATGACCAAATCATCTCATTTTTTGCAAGTTCACACTTCTTATTTAGTAGAGGATTATGCCAAGATTTACCTTAGAGAGTTGATTAAGTTGCATGGAGTCCCCTTATCTATTATTTCATATAAAGGTACTCAGTTTACCTCTCACTTTTGTTAGGCTTTTCAGAAGGGTATTGGTACCCAAGTTCATCTTAGTATAGCTTTTCATGCTCAGACAAATCATCAGGCAGAGAGGACCATTCAGACCTTAGAATACATGTTGAGAGCTTGTGCTATTGACTTTAAAGAAATTTGGGATGAACACTTACCTTTGATTGAGTTAGTCTATAATAACAGTTATCACTCCAGTATTCAGATGGCACCGTTTGAGGCTCTTTATAGGAGGAGATATAGGTCTCTTATCGGTTAGTTTAAAGTAGGTAAGGTTTCTGTAATAGGACCAGATTCAATGTTTGATGCAATGGAAAATGTTTAGTTGATTAGGGAGAGGCTGAAGACAGCCTAAAGTCATCAGAAATCCTATGCAGATGTAAGGAAGGGAGATCTTGAGTTTGATGTTTGTGACTTAGTCAATTTAAAAATATCACCCATGAAGGAAGTGAAGAGATTTGGCAGGAAAGGCAAGCTCAGTCCCCGAGATGTTAGCCCGTTTAGAATCTTGAGTCATTTTGGAAAGGTCGCTTATGAACTTAAATTGCCTACAAATTGGCCTCAGTGCATCCAGTGTTTTATATTTCCCTGTTGAAGAAATGTATTGGTGATTCAGTTGTTGTTGTTCTATTAGAAAGCATGGATATTCAGGATAGCCTTTCTTACGAAGAAGTCCCAATTAATATTCTTGATCATCAGATTCGTAAACTAACGAACAAAAAAGTTCCCTTGGTCCAAGTCCTTTGGAGAAATCAGTCCATTGAGGGAGCCACTTGGGAAGAAGAAGCAGATATGCAAACCAAGTACCCTCATCTTTTCTCCATAAACTCAGATTAAGCTTAATGTAATGATTTTTTCTCAGAATTAATTCTCTTTTATTCTCAGTTTCAGCTATGAAATCCATTTCATGTCATTGCATACATTCAGTTCAGTTCATGTGTCATGTTTCAGGCTCAACCATGTAATCATGTTTCCAGCTGTTCATGTTCAGTATATGGTTTTATTTTCTCTGTATTTTCAGCTTAATCAGTCTCATTCAAGGATGAATATTCCCAAGGGGGAGATATTATAATACCCTGTAAAAGTCTTATCTCGTTTTAGCTCTCAGTTGCATGTTAAAGGGTCCCAAAACTTGAAAATTTTTCTAAATGTTGGGGGATTAGTCATTTCCAATACCCCTGAACTTTGATGATATTTTTTTGGTCTTTTCAACCTCAAAACTTTGATTTTTGAGTTGATTCATGATCGGGGATGTTAAAAGTACATCCCGGGTGTGTTTTAGAATTTTTGGACTAGCGTAAGGGCATGTTTGGAAGCCTAAAATAGTGGTAGCACTGGGATTAGCCCGCGCTGCAGGATCTAGGGCACCCATCCAAACTGCGTGCCATAGCCCGCGCAGCGCCCTCTATTTCGGTGCCCCGGAGCCCGCATTACGCCCTTTATCGCGGCCATCTTATGATTTTTTGCATTTTGAGGACATTTTGGTCTTTTCCCTTGACCCAATCAGTCCATAACACAAAATTTAGGTCCCTAAAGAGCATTATTTTCTCTTTTAATCACAAATCCTCTCAAGAAATCCTCCCTCCTTCTGAAGAACAAACCCTAACTCATTCTTAAGCGATCGGGGAATTCAGGTTTCTAATCTATAGAATAGTCATCAATTCGTTAGTTGAGGTATGTGTAATGTTCATCCATGGGTTCTTTTCACCTAAGGAGTCCAAGAATCCTTTTTAATTTTAAATTATGAGTTTTTACATGTTCAAATTGAATTATCTCCATGAAGTTATTATTGATTTTGATTTTGAGTTATGTTTACAAGTGTTTTTGATGGGATGATCCATTACATGTTTTGAATATTGAAATCCCTAATTCATGGTTTTAGTATTGTAATCATGTTATCTTTGCATGCTTTACCCATTACAATGTTTAAATTCACGACTCTCATGTATTTGGTGAAATGTCTAAATATTGGGTTTTTGAACAATGATTCCCTACCATGGATTTTAAAGCTTTATATGTCATCATTGTTATGTCCATTCGGTGCTTGTGGGTTATAAATACCCGATACCTAGTTGTTTACGCAATTTCAATATCTTCAGAATGATTTTAGATAAACCATGAGTATTTTTATCCAGTTAGCTGTTATGATCAGTTGTTTGCTCAGTTAAGCTTAATTTAGTCTAGTAAATAGTGTCATTCAGTTGGGAGTAGGATTTAGCACCAAGTGAACCTTGGGATGGGGGAATTTCTGCCAGTTTATGCTTTGACTCTTAGCAACAATCCCTGAGTTATAGAACTACATAGCCAGCATAGGTTTGAGATGTCTTCCTGCTAATTTGGGTTGACATATATCACATGAGTTTTCTGCCAATAAAGAGTGACTCCTTAGTCCTTCGGGATACCAGTTTAGTGGATCCATACAACCAATGTTAGTACCCAATGCATTTCATCCTGTTCTCATCACATATACCGATACATTCAAAGTACTGAATGCATACTCTTTTTTGCGCTATGATGTCTTAAATCATAGGTTTGGATGCTTAGTTTCCTGACATACATAGATAGTCCAGTGCTTCAACAACAACAACAGTGGCAAGTCCTCATCTATCGAGTACCTATTATGTTTATTCAGTTATTTCTATATTTCTATTCAGTTAGTCAGTTGGAGTCAGTTGGGCCATGTCTTATAAACTCCTTAGTCAATTTAGAGGCTTTAAGACATTTAGACAGTCAGTTAGACAGTTGGTCAGTTTATTAGTCTTATCAGTTGTGTTTCAGTATTTATCAGATGTTATAGATTTGTGAATTTATTATATGTTTAGTATTCTGACCTTATGGCTTTATTAGTTATTTTTCGCACATGTCCTTAATTATTGTGATATTCAGTGCTCATAGTAGGTACCATCTTATGGGTTAGGTTGTAGTCACTAGTTACTGTAAGCATCGTTGTTGTGACTAGGGGCTAGCCTCGAGTTATGACAATGTTCTGACTTAGTTTGGTATTTTGGGTTTAGAGGATTTTCTAGACAAGTATTGGGTTAGTTCTTTGTTTGAATCTTAGAAATTTTATGTGGTTTATCTATCCTTCTTATTTTTATTTTTGGTTGGATTTCATTGTTTACATTTTGTGCTCTTGAGGTAAGGCTAAGGGGGTTGACTCCGGCCTATGGTAGGTTTGAGATTACTTGTCATGGCCAGGCCCAGGTTTGGGTCGTGATAGTAAGGGGTTACAGCCATAAACACGTTCAAGGGGAGTCATACCAATAGTCGAATAAAAAACATGATTATAAGCAAGCTTGAATAATGTAGGTGATCCTCCCAATAATCTATTTTACCTTTAACCATAATGCATAGCATAGAACCCAAGGTCCTATTCACCATTTCTATTTGGCCATTGGTTTGTAGGTGTCAAGATATTGAAAAAAGTAATTTCGTGGAAATCCTACCCTAAATAACCTCCAAAAATGACTAACTTTGAGTCCTTATCACTAATAATAGTCCAAAGAATTCCATGCAATTTGACAACATGCTCAACAAATAAAGAAGCTACATTGGAAGCATCCTCACTCTTATGGAACGGAATTAAGTGGACTATTTTCAAAAATCAATCAACCGCCACAAAGATACTATCCCTACCCCTTTTCATCCTAGGCAAACCCAAAACAAAATCCATAGAAATGTCAAGTCATAGACGTATGGGAGTGGGAAGTGGTGTATATAATTCTTGAATTATATACATTCTAGCAACATGGTTACATATCTTAGGCTCATAGAATTATTCTTCTAGGATTCTGAGGGTCTTTTCAATTCCAAAGTGACCTATCATACCACTCTCATGTGCCGTTCTCACAAAACACTCTCTCCATAAATTAGAGGGCAGACAGAACCTCTTTTCTTTAAACAATAAAACATCAGAATTGGAATAAGGTATAGATGTTATATCTATAGTCCATCTTTCCCTACTCCATTCCTCACAATCTTGGAAGATTTGAGGAAACGAGGGGTCCTCAAGATACTTTTCCTTTAAACATGAAAAATCCATCAATTTTGAAGACAATATAGAGATTAACGTATGCCTTTTAGAAAACACATCGTCTAGGACATTTTATTTTCCCTTTTTGTATCGAATTACCTAAGGAAAAGTCTCTAGAAACTCAATCCATTTGGAATGTTGTTATTCAATTTATCTTGGGCCCAGAGGTGCTTCAATGATTCATAGTCAGTTTGGATCATGAACTCCTTGGTCCACAAATAGTATTGCCAATTACCCAAAGCTCTAACCTAGGCATACTGATGTGCCATGGTTTTATGGCACTCTTGATGCTTAAAATAAGAAAATTGTGCAAGTACTTAGGTATTCTTGTTATATGTGATGTGTTTTATGTTGATTTTACAATAAAATAGTGTTTGAATCAAAGAACAAGAAAAAGGAATGAATAATTATTGAGAAGGCTACCCACGAGTCAACCTACGACTCATAGGTAGTACCCATGAGACGTAGGTGGCCTCATAGATTGGTATTCTGAAGTTCTAAAGTTGGTTGATCAATATATGATTCTCACAAGACTACCTACGAGGTGTAGGTACAACCTATGGCTCTTAGGTTACCTCATAGGTAGGAGTTTCTGCCAAGATAATGATTTCACTCAAATTTCTATGACCCAAGGCACAACTCATAGGTTATACGTACGATTCAACCTATGAATCATGGGTATATGCTGACTCTGGTTTCCTACACTATTTATGATAAGTTTTCTTTTGTATCTATAAGTGCCTTTTGAATTTTTTATTATCAACCTACACACTTTATACACTTTTGACATCATTTTGAATTTTGAGATACATTATTGATCCTGAATTATTGTTCTTGGTCTTTAGGGTTTACAATTAATTTGAGATTTTGAGTTTTCACTATTATTCTTCATAAGATCATCCTTGTGCATTCAACTGTGTAATCTATATATGTTCTTACATCCATGAGTAGCTAAACCCCATAATAGGGTTGTGGGAACTCTGATGGATTAACAAATCAAGTTAAGTGTGAAGTCATTCAAGATTGGTATTCTTTCATATATTGGGGTTTTATTCACTTTGATTGCTTTCTTAACAGTTGTAAATGTTAGTAACTTAAGGGTAGAGATTAGGGGAAGGAGATCATAATAGTAATTTAGAGCTATCAATCTTTATCTTATTAACTTGAGATCGAGAGGAGATAGTTAATCTGGGATCAAGAACAAGGGCTAGTAATGTGACAATCTGAGACCGAGAGGAAATGAGTGAAATTTACCCAAAAACAAGGTCGATACATAATTATATGATACATAACTTGTTAGATTTTTCATACAAGGTACCGATATAGTTTGATGAGTACATCAAGTGTGTAGAATTATGAAGTTAGGGAGAACACAATCCTAGTGATTGTCTCATACTATTAACAACCCTAATTGCCCAACATTGTTACTATTACTATTATTTTCACAAAGCCCCTTTTTAATTTATGCAATTTCCAATTACATCAGCATGTTCCGATAGATTTTTGACCTATTCCTCGTGGGAACAATCCCAACCTGGTTGGATTCTATATTTGACAAGCGACTATTTTATACTTTCTTGGAGATTTAATTTGGTCCATATCAAATTTTGGCATCGTTTCTAGGGAATACAATTATGGATTAATTTATTGAGGTTGTTAAAGTTGTTGGTTTTATATGTTGATTTTTGGTTTTTGACTGTTTTCAGGGCACGCGTCAGTGTATGCCAAGTACTCAAAGTCAAGGCAATCCCTAATTCTATTTGATCTTAATTTTGAATAGACTTTATGACAGAATCATAAGATGAAAAATGGAAAATACTACGATCAAGGAGCTCATGATGAAGGGTTTCATGATGACACAACAGTATTAAATCAACCACCTTCACTTGGAGTTCATGAAACTATTGTGAAAACCATTGCCTGGTTAGTGGTCGAGGAAAATTCTAGTTAGCACTTGACTGACATGATGAGGAGAGGGCTAGGCAAGAGAAAGAAGTTCATTGAGCAATATTCGATAGAGATAAACTTAGAAAGACAGAGGTCAACCACCCTCTTATCAGTAATTCCAGTTTATGATGATATGAAAGAAGATTTAGGGTATGTTTGACCAATTGAGACAGGTACTGTCATTCCTCAAGAGTATCCCTAAGGAATGAAATTTGACATTACAGGTGCAATGATCCAGTTGCTAAATTTAAAAGGGAGTGTTTGTTGGTTTGCCTACTAATGATGTAAACATGCACCTTATGAACTTTGTGGGGATTTCTACTTCATACAATTCACCTGGGGTGAGTCAAGAAGCTAATCGACTAAGGTTGTTCCCAATCTCTCTCGTAGGAGAAGTAAATTTATGGTTAGGAAAGCTATCTCGTAGGTCCATTACCACTTGGAACAAGTTGAGGACATAGTTTCTGGACTAATTTTTCTCTAGAATGATGCAACTCAAGGATGAGATTTATAATTTTTAGACAGTTATATTTAGAGGCACTATACGAGACATGGTTGAGGTTTAAAAAAAAGCTAATGAATATTCCAAACCACAAGATCACCAAAAACAACTTTCTAGGGATATTCTATAGAGCCTTGAATATAAGTACCAAGGCCGTAGCTAACACTATTATAGGTGGGGCTTTCATGAGTCTTTGTTGGGAGCGGGCTGCGGAAATCTTAAGTCGAATCACTAAAACTAATTGAGGGTGGCATACTCAAGAGGTAGATAGGTCGATCGATACTTATTCTATTGGTGCTTCTAGTGAGTAGAGGGCCTTAGATAAGATAGTGGATTAAGAGATAGCATAGCTAAGGACTAAGATTGATTTGCCTTCTAAGTAGTTTGTAGCTATGAGAGTAAAAGATATAAATATGGTAAGTTCTCGATGTAAGGCTTCTAAATAAGAAGAGTCTAATTTTAAGGAGGAAACAAAGTACTTAGATAGAGATATAATGAGTTTTTGAGCCAAGGGACAAGGGTCTAACCAATATACTTAGAACTCAAAACAAGGGAATAAAGGTCGAAACTACTATAGATATAGGTATAGAGACAAGAGTAGAGAATGTGATGGGGACTAGAGGAGAAAAGATGATTGCAAATAGGAAAATGGTCTTTATGTTCTACTAGGGAACTATGATATTGAGTTTGGAAGTTTGAGAATGGAAGCATTACTTGATAAGCTTGTTAATGGTTTAGAGAGCCAAGAGAGTTACCTTAAGGAGATTAAGGCAGATATATTAGGGTTAAGCTAGAAAGTAGAATCGTATACAACCATGATTAAGTAGCTTGAGCAGTAGTTTGGGAAGATATTGGCTACATGGAATCAATATCAACTAGGCACTCTTCCTAGAAATACCATTTACAATTTGAAGAACGACAGTCACTTCCTAGCTATCACCACTCAGAGTGGTAAGGCTACTATTGATTCACCTATGCATGTGGTTAATGAGGTGAGGAATGATACTATAGGTGTTGATGATGCACCCAAAATTAAAACTGAGAAGTTGGTGACTAATGGAAATACTTCATAGAAATAAACAGACGAAGTGAAATGAGTGGACCGTGATAAAGAAAAGAGTAACGAGGTCAAACCAATATTGAAACCCATTCCATGACCTCCCCCACCTTTTCCTCAAGGTTAAAGAGGAGAGAAAAAGAATGGTAATATCAAAAATTCATGTCAATGTTGAAGGATTTGTCTGCGAATATCCCTCTTGTGGATGCTTTGGATCAGACGTTTGTTTATGCAAATTCATGGAGGATTTAGTGACTAAGAAGCGAACGGTAGGTTTTGAGACCTCTGATGATATATACAACTACTGTTCTATTGTCTCATGATCTTTGATTGAAAGGAAGAAGGATCCCAAAGCTTTCACTATTCCTCGTACTATTGGGTCCTTTAATTTTGAGTGAGCATTATGTGATCTGGGAGGTAGCATTAATCTAATGCCACTAGTTGTATACATGAAATTCCCTAAAAGCTGATCCCGGGATGTCACACGATACTTCGAACTACAAGTAGTCCTGAGCTAACCCTGGCTGCTTTCTACTAAATATAAATCTCAAAATAGGAAAAAATATGAATGTGAAAACATAATAAATGCAAAAATCTTATCTAAAGCATAGAAATCTCACAAATCTTGGTAAGACAATACTGAGAATCTGAATACTGAATCAAAATTCTAATACTGAATCTAGTAGTCCGATAAGCCTCTACTATCTGAATATAGAAAGTCACTAGGACAGGCCCCAACTGACTCAAACTGACTGAAATAAATAAAGGAATATCTACTAATAAACTGAAAGTATGAATAAATAAGTGACTCACCAACTGCAGAGATGTAGATCAGATGCTCGAAAATTACTCGTGCTGCTAAGACTAAGCACCTGGACCTACATAATGAGACAATGTAGTACATAGACGTATATGTGGATCAGTACTTTGAGAATATACTGAGTATATGGGGGTGAATGCAATAAGTAAAAAATATCATCATAATTCATAAAACAATGCATGCTATAGGTAAATGACTCACATAGGCTTTAGTAATCTAAAAATTGAATATGATAAATCATGAACGATAAAGCATATATTATGAATATTGTGAGCCATTACCCTTAGTTCTGAAATCTATTCTTTCTAAAAGCTACTACATTATCTTATCAATTTCTAAGGGGAATACTTTATCTCAAGACATAAAGAATCTTAAAACCTTTGCTTTCAAAACATGTGCTTTTATCTTAAGGCTTTACGCAAATAGACTATTTTAAGAGTATGGGACATCTTATTAGGAGGTTCTTCTAACTGACATACACCATGTGAGCATCCATGGAGTCCCACGTCTGGCCCCCATTAGGTAGGGGTATTCTACCCTTGCCATCAGAATAGAACTTCTTATCTTAAGTGATCACAATCTTAGTCATCCACGTAGAAGCGGGAATAATCTTACTCCTACGGTGGCACGTAGTACTGAGGTATGAAACCATAGTAACTTTCCCATCTCGGTGCTAAATAATACTCCCATTCTTATACTCAAAATCTTAAGAAATTCACTTCAAAAATAGCACAAGGTTAAATCTCAAGTTATATGAACAAAGTGTATTCTTTATCTTAGCTTAGAACCAAAAGGTCAAATCTTTATCAGAATCTGAGAATAATCTTATTGGAGGGTGCTCATAGCACAAATAATCTCGAGATAGCAATCTTAATTAGTTCATAATGACTCATGCATCAATCTCATGTTAAATCATCTTAAAATTTATGCTTAATAATATTAGCATTTATAACTCATCTTAAAATTTGGAAATTTCAGCAATATGCATGAAAATATGAACAAAATCATGGAATTCAACTTCTAAATAATTGGATATATCATAAACTTGTAAATTGCAATAATGGGCATAAACCCTAACTTTAATTTAATGGAAAATCTCATAAACTCCAGTAAAGTTGAAATTAAAACAAGTTTTGGGCACAAGGATGAAAGGATTATCCTTGTTCATACCCCACATACCTCAATTGATGATCTAGATGCTAAAACTTAAATCTTGGATCTTTATTTATGTTTTGGAGATGAATTCATAGAGTTCTTGAATTGGGAATTCTCAATCTTGAATTGCTTAGGAGAAATAAATGGAGAAATTTGGATTTCTTGGGAAGGAAGTTTGATAAACTAGGATTTTGTTTGAGAGAGATTTGATGAAAAGTAGATGTAAAGTGGTTTGGAGGGGTTTAATTCATTGTTCAGGATGGATTAGGTGCTGGGAGATTTACCAAAATTCCCCTCTTAAACTCATAAACGAAATTGAAAAACAACCAAAATCCCAACTTTTGGATGGGACCTGGGAACTTAGTGTGACATGCCAATATCGCAGACCCTTACTAGAATGGGACAATTAGGGATTTGTCCCTCTCCGCGATGTGCTAATATTGCAAAAGGCTATTGGAAATTGACAAACGTCATTTAAACCTTCTCCGAGATGCGCTAATGACCTAAATGACGGCGTTTTATGACTGTAACTTAAGATAGCCATAACTTCTTCACCGAGTGTCGAATTTGGGAAAATATTATACTGCTGGAAAGCTTATTCAATTTCCACACAATGGAAAGTCTAAATCTAAAAGATTCTATACAAAATAAATATTCTTCATATTGGAAGCTACCCCTTAACATTTTAGGGATAGATTCAAGATTAAAAAATATGGGGTATTATAATATCTAACCCTGGTAACATTCATCCTCGAATGTCGCTGGTTAGGATAAGAATACTGAGGGATCTGATGATATATGATAGCATGAACAATTGAAACTAATTTTGAAACTGAATCTAATCATTCTGAGCTTCTGAGTAATTCTATGAGTGCATGAACAACATGAGGACAACTATATAGCTGAATCTATGATTAGAAAAGAATTGAATTAAGGATGATTATTACCTTCAGCTAAATCTGAGTTTGCAAAAAAAAGGTAAGGGTACTTGGCTCACATATCTGCTTCTGCTTCCCAAGTGGCACCCTCAATAGACTGATTTCGCCAAAGAACTTTGACCAAGGGAACTTCTTTGTTCCTTAGTCTACAAATCTAATGATCTAAAATCTCAACTGGAATCTCTTTCTATGAAAGGCTGTTCTAAATATCTAAGCTTTGTAAATGAACTACAACAGTGGAGCCACCAATGCACTTCTTAAGCATAGAGACATGGAATACAGGATGATCGACTGACAAGTCTGTGGGAAAATCAAGCTCATAAGCTACTCTCCCAACACGACTCAGAATTCTATAAGGGATAACATACTGGGGACTGAACTTCCCATTTTTTCCAAATCTCTTTACCCCTTTCATGGGTAAAATCTTCAAATACACTAGATCACTAACCTTAAACTCAAGGTCCCTTCTCCTCACATCTGCATAGGATTTCTAACAACTCTAGGCTATTTTTGATCTTTCTCTAATCATCTTAACTTTCTCTATAGCTTTAAACACTACATCAGGCCCAAATAAAGTGACCTCACCCAGTTCAAACCAACCTATGGGTGATCTACATCTCCTCCCATAAAGATCCTTACACGGAGCCATTTGAATGCTAGCATGATAACTATTATTATAAGTGAACTCAATCAATGGCAAATAATTATCCCAACTACCTTTGAAATCAAGAGTGTATCCCTTCAACATATTTTCTAGAGTTTGGATGGTCCTCTCTGCTTGGCCATCTGTTAGAGGGTAGAAAGCTGAACTAAGATGGACCTGGATACCAAGACCCTTCTGAAAGGCTCTCCAAAACTAGAAAGTAAACTGAGTACCCCTATCCGAGATGATAGAAAAGGGAACTCCATGCAGTTGGAACAACTCTCAGATATACAACTTAGCATAATCCTTAGCTGTATAGGACGTATAAACTAGCAAGAAATATGCTGAATTAGTCAATCTATCTATGATAACCCAAACTGAATCATGATGACGACACGAATGGGGAAAACCAGTCACAAAGTCCATATTCACCTCTTCCCACTTCCAAATGGGGATGCCAAACTCTTGCGACGTACCACCTAGTTTTTGGTGCTCTACCTTAACTCCGCTATATCTTCTTCATACCACTCCACCAATAGATTTTCCGCAAGTCACGATACATCTTCGTAGCACTTGAATGAATAGAATAACACACACTACGCACTTCAGCTATAATTTTCTGTCTCAACTCATTAACCATGGCATACACAATCTACTTTGGTATCTCAATATGTCATCTCCCCTTTGGGAGAAAACCTCTTATTTTTTATCTTTAACCGACTCCTTTAGTTTGACCAAAATAGAAACCATATCTTGCTTCTTCTTCACCTTCAAAACTAGGGAAGATTCAGAACTACTCTGAACCCATACATTTCCTTCAGCTGAATCAACCAACCTAACACCCAATCTAGCCAAATGATGAACTTAATGAGCTAACTCTTTCTTATCATTCTTCACATTAGCAACACTACCCATAGACAATATACTAAGGGCATCTGCCACTAAATTGGCCTTGCTCGAATGATACAACTTGCTCATATCATAATCCTTCAGCAACTCTAACCACCTTCTCTGTCAGAGATTCAACTCCCTCTGAGTAAACACATACTACAAGATTTTGTGGTCAGTGAATACATCAGCATGCACACCATATAGATAATGTCTCCGAATTTTCAAAGCAAACACCACAATAGCTAATTCCAGATCATGGGTTAGGTAAATTTTTTCATGAGGCTTCAACTGTTTAGAAGCATAGGCTATGGCCTTACCTCTCTACATCAACACACAACCCAAACCAACTATAGAGGAATTACAATATACCACAAAATTATTTGTACTATCGGGTAATGCTAAAACTAGGGCTGAAGTGAGTTGAGTCTTCAACTTCTAAAAACTTTTCTCACAGGAATCTGACCACTGGAACTTAACTTATTTTTGGGTCAATCTAGACATCGGGGATGCAATAGATGATAAACCTTCAACAAAATATTTGTAATAACCAGGTAGACTAAAGAAACTCCTAATGTCTAATGGAGATATAGGTCTAGGATAATTTCTTATGGTTTTTGTCTTTTGGGGATCTACTCTAATGCTATCGATGGAAACACTATAACCAAGAAAGTCTACTGACCTTAGCCAAAAGTCACACTTGCTAAATTTGGGAAACAATTGATGATCTCTAAAAGTTTGTAAGACAATTCTAAGATGATCTACATGGTCATCCTCATTACGAGAGAACACAAGGATGTCATCTATGAATACTATGACAAACATGTCTATATACTGCTTGAACACTCGGTTCATGAGGTCCATGAAAACTGCTGGAGCATTGGTTAGCCCGAAAGACATGACTAGAAACTCAAAATGACCATAATGGGTTCTAAAGGCCGTCTTTAGAATATTACATTCCTTTACTTTAAGCTAATGATAGCCGAATCTAAGGTCTATTTTTGAGAAATAACTTGTACCTTGGAGTTGATCAAACAAGTCATAAATTGTAGAAAGAGGATATTTATTTTTAATCATAACTTTATTCAGCTGTCAATAGTCAATGCACATTCACAAAGAACAATCTTCTTTTGCACGAATAGAATGGGAGCGCCCCATGGAGAAACACTAGGCCTTATGAAACCTTTATGTAAAAGATATTTAAGTTGATCATTCATCTCCTTAAGCTCTGTGGGAGACATATGATTGGAGGTATAGAAATAGGCTGAGTATCTGGGAGAAAGTCAATACCATATTCTATTTCCTATTGAAAGGTACCCCTGGGAGATCTTCTGGAAAACATCTGGAAACTTATTGACCACTCAGATGGACTGAATTATTGGAGTCTCAGACTTAGTGTCTTTAACTCGAATAAATAATAAATGCAACCTTTGTATATCAACTTTCTGGCCTTAAGATAAGATATGAAATGACTCTTAGGAGACGCTGAATTGCTTGACCAACCAAAGATTGTATCATCTGGAAACTGGAACTTCACCACTCGAGTGCGACAATCTATGGTTACATAATAAGAATTGAGCCAATCCATACCAAGAATAAGATCAAAATAAACCATGTCTAACTCTATCAAGTCTTCTAACATTACTTTATGAAGGACAGTGATAGGGCACTTTTTATAAATATATTTGGCAACAGCTGACTCACCTACTAGGGCAGAAACCAAGAAAGGCTTAGGGATTTTTTTAGAACTTATCTTAAAATTCATAGAAATTAGCGCGATCACATAAAAGAAACTCGACCCAGGGTCTAACAACATATAAACATCAAGATAAAAGACACGAAACATACTAGTAATGACATCTGGCTAATTTTCCTACTCTTGACAGGATGGTAAACCATAAAACTGATTATGGCACTGGCCACCACCGGCATTGATAAGGATCCCTAGGGAGAGGCTGGGCTACCTAGAGGAGTTGGTGCACTATTAGCCTGAGTCTGTGAATGAACATCTTTATTTCTCTGTCTAGCATGCGGGCACTCTTTGATATGCGGGTGATGGAATCAAAGAGTGCTCGCATACTAGACACAACCATAATAACCTTTCTGACCCCATAAATATTCACCTCCATGATTCTTACCATATTAGCATATGAGGGATGATTAGTCCTATTACTCACATTATTCTGAGACCTAGACATAGAAGGCTTACCCCATTGTTCCTACTTATTTCTTGGTGTAGGGCACTGGCTGAAGAAGGTGTAAGCATAAATGAACAATTCTGAAACTAAATGATTCCCTCTTCCAGACCTATTCTGACCATAATCAAATTGCCTTATTTTAGCCTTCTTATTTACTTTCTCTTTTTTTTTATCTTCTCTACCTCAATATACTGAGCGTGCATCATCAATCTAGGAAAATCTATGTCTCCCATGAGCATAGAAGTCCTACACTCCTTAACTACCAACCCAGACACACCGGTCACAAACTTACTCATGCTTGACCTAGGGTCAGCTATTTGATCAGGGGTATACTTAGACAACTGGTTAAACTTAAGGCAATACTTCTTCACTGTTATTGAGCCTTGACTCAAGTTCATGAAATCTTCTATCTTAGCTTCCCTTATCTCACATGGTAAGAACTTGTCTAAGAACGCATCCTAAAAAATCTGCTAAGTCATGGGAGCTGCATTCTCTCCTCTACTTTTTTTCCACATCACTACCCAATCATAAGCTACATTCTTCAATCTATAGGATGCCAATTCTACACTTTTCTTTTCAGAAATATGCATAATTTAGGTGATCTTCTTCACCTCATTTAGATATAACTATGGGTCCTCACCTGCCTTCGACCCAAAGAATTCTAGAGGGTTCATTCTTATAAAATCTCAAATTCTGGCTATAGCTAAGTCCCCATCTTGATGAGGTGGAACTACAGCCTAACGATTGCCCTAAACATTAGCTGTCATAGCTTGGACTAGCACCTAAAAGACAGTCTAAAACTCTGCATGTGCATATTATCATTCAAGGGTCTGCGGGTTGAGGTGGCTGGTTATTATTTCTGCGGGCATTAGCTCGATAAAGAGACATTTTATGTCATGTGAAAGAATGAATTAGAAGTAGATAGAGACATTGAATGCATGATAGATCATGAAAAAAGAGATGATTTCCTAAAATTCTTCATAGCCTCTTGCTCATAAATGTGGAAAGTTTCACATCGATGATCAAGACTCTACGTAACGCAGCTTGTATGACTCCCTAGAGCTCTCTAAACCTTATGCTCTGATACTAAGTTTATAATGCCTTGAAATTTGATTCCTAGGATGCCACACAATGCTCCAAACTACAAGTAGTCCTGAGCTAACCCTGGCTACTTTCTACTAAATCAAAATCTCAAAATAAGAAAACATATGAATATGAAAACATAATAAATATGGAAATTTTATTTAAAGCATAAAAATCTCACAAATATTGGTAAGACAATACTGAGAATCTGAATACTGAATCAAAATTCTAATACTGAATCCTCTACTATCTCAATCCAGAGATTCACTGGGACAGACCCCAGCTAACTCAAACTGTCTAAAATGAATAAAAGAACATCTACTAATAAACTTAAGAATAACTAAGCCCCCAAACTATGAGGACTCACCAACTGAATAGATGTAGATCATATGCTCAAAAATCACTAGCACTACTGAGACTGAGCACTTGGACCTACTTTATAAGACAATGTAGCACATAGACATATATTTGGATCAGTACTTTGAGGATGTACTGAGTATATATGGGTGAATGCAATAAGTAAACGATATCATCATAATTCAAAAAATAATGCATGCTAAAGGTAAATGACTCACATAGGCTTTAGTAATCTCAAAACTGAATATCATAAATCATGAACAATAAAGCATATATTATGAATCTTGTGAGCCATTACCTCTAGTTTTGAAATCTATTCTTTCTAAAAACTGCTAGATTATCTTATCAATTTGTAAGGGGAACACTTCATCTCAAGACATAAAGAACCTTAAAACCTTTTCTTTCAAAACATATGCTTTTATCTTAAGTCTTTACACAAATACACTATTTTAATAGTAGGGGACATCTTATTGGGAGGTTTTTCTAATCGATACACACTATGTTTTGGAGATGACTTCTTAGAGTTCTTGAATTGGGAATTCTCAATCTTGAATTGCTTAGGAGAAATAAATGGAGAAATTTGGATTTCTTTGGAAGGAAGTTTGATGAACTAGGGTTTTGTTTGAGAGAGATTTGATTAAAAGTAGACGTTAAGTACTTTAGAGGGGTTTAATTCATTGTTTATCAGGGATTAGGGGCTGGTAGATTTACCAAAATACACTTCTTAAACTCATAAACAGAACTGAAAAATGACTAATATTCCTACTTTTGCCCTTGGCGCAATACACTACTATTGTGCCAAGCCAGTATAAAATGCCAACTGGGAATATGCATGGTGGCACGATGCGGTGGTATCACGTTACCACCCTTGGATGGGACCTGGAAACTTGGCGCGATGCGCCAATATCGCAGACCCTCACTGGAATTGGACAATTGGGGATTTGGCCCTCTCCACGATGCACCAATATCATGGAGGGCCACTGGAAATTGACAAACTTCATTTAAACTTTCTCCGTGATGCGCTAATGACCTAAATGACGGTGTTTTATGACTAAAACTTAATATAGCTATAACTTCTTCACTGAGTGTTGGATTTGGGAAAATCTTATACCGATTAAAATCTTATTCAATTTCCCACACAATGGGAAGTTTAAATCTGAAAGATTCCATATGTAATAAATATTCTTTATCTTGGAAGCTACCCCTTAACATTCTAGGGATGTAATCAAGCTAAGAAAAGTGTTGGGTATTACAATACAAATAGTTGGGATTACCTAATCCGACCTTTACGAAATTATTAATAGTCGATCGTACTCTAAAGATACAAGTAGTTAGGGTTGTGATTACCTAAGTTGAACTCTATGAGATTATTGGTAGTCGATCACACTCCAAAGAAGCCAATTGGTATATTATGTAATGTGTTGGTGAAGGTCATTTCTTTTATATTCCTAGTTAATTTTGTAATTTTTGATTATGGTTGACTTTTATATCTCTATCATCTTAGGAAGGCCCTTCTTAGCCACGAGTAGTGTATTGGTTGATATAGAGATGCGATATATGAGATTTAGACTTAATGATGAACAAGTCACTATCAATGTATGTCAATAAACAAGGCAAACAAAGGATATATAGATAGTTTCTGTGATAGACACCATAGATGAAGATCAATTAGTTACACCCATGGAGGAGAGACTTGGTATTGAGGCATTGGCGGCAGTGTTCATGAATTTTAATAGCAATGGTATCGATGAGTATGATGAGATGGTGAGTGCACTTGTTTGTCGAGATTCTTTTACCTATGCATCAAAGAAGTTGAATCTTGATTTGAAGAATAAAACAACTTCACCAACTCGACCATCTATTGAGAAGCCACCAATTTTGGAATTAAAGACCCTCCCCTCTCATTTACATTTCACATTATTGGAGGCCAACAATTCCTTATCGATTATCATTATAGCTGATTTGTTGGATTCATAGGTTGAGGCCTTGATTTTGGTGTTATGGAGGTTTGAAGGGACCATTGGTTGGACTATTATAGATATTTTTGAAATTCCACTTAGAATTTGAGATTCATCTTGAACCAAAATATATGCCTACCATTGAGGATCAATGTCGTTTGAATTCACCTATGCAAAAGGTGGAAAAGAAGGAGATTATTAAGTTTTAGATATAGTTAGGGTTTACCCTATTATCGATAGAAATTAGGTAAGCCCGATTAAGTGTGTGTCATAGAAGGGTGGGATCACTGTGGTCACCAATGAGAACAATAAATTAGTTCCTATAAGACTACTCACGGGATGGAGAGTTTGCATAGATTATAGAAAGCTAAATTCTTTAGCATAGAAAGATCACTTTTTTGCGTCATTCATGGACCAGATGTTAGATCATCTTGCGGGTAGAGGATGGTATTATTTTCTTGGTGGTTATTTGGGGGTATAATCAGATTTCTATTGCCCCCGAGGACTGAGAGAAAACCACTTTCACATTCCCATATGGTACTTCACATTTCGGAGGATGCTTTTTGGTTATTGTAATGCTCCCGCCATTTTTCAGCGTTGCATAATGTCTATTTTTTTGATATGGTGAAGGATATTATCTAAAGATGATTTCTATATTGGGTGACTCATTTGATGATTGTTTGGCTCATTTATCTAATGCAGTGTAAAGATGTGCGGAGTGCAACCTGGTTCTAAATTAGGAGAAGTATCACTTTATAGTCAAAGAGGGGATAATTTTTAGGCACAAAATCTTTAAGAAGGGGATAGACGCTGATAAGGCTAAAATTGAGGTGTTTAAAAATTGCATCCATAAGTTTTTATGAAAGGTATTCATTATTCTTGTGTCATGCAAGATTTTATAGGTGGTTTGTCAAACACTTCTCTAAGATTGCAAACCCATTGTGCAAGTTGGTAGAGAAGGAGGTGAAGTTTGTTCTTATGATGCTTGTCTCAAGGATTTTGAGTGCCTTAAGGAGTGGTTGATCTCAACCATTATTACTGTGTCTTCGGATTGGACTCTTTCATTTGAGGTAACATGTGACGCTAGTGGTATGGCCATAGGAGCAGTCCTAGGCCAAAGACGTGAGAAGATACTTCATCCTATTTTAATGCTAGCAAAGTACTTAACCCCACATAGAAAAATTACATAGTTACTAAATAGGAATTGCTTATGGTAGTGTTTGGTTTTGAAAATTTCTGTTCCTCTTTGATTAGTGACAAAGTCATTGTGTACACTGACCATACAGCTCTTTGGTACCTTATGGCGAAGAAGGATGCTAATCTTAGATTGATTTAATGGGTACTATAGATGCAAGAGTTTGACTTTGAGGTTAAGGATTGGAAGGGCACAAAAAATTAGTTGCATACCATCATCCCCTCCTAGATGAGGAGGTGATGCTTAAACTAGGGATAAGATTGAGATTGATGACATTTTTCCAGATAAGCATGCCTTAGCATCATAACATGACTTAATCTCTTGGTTTGCTGACTTTGCCAATAATTTGTCAAGTGACCTCGTCTCAGAAAATATGTCATTTCAGCAGCAAAAATGATTTATGCATAAGGTATAAATGTTCTTTTAGAATAAGCCATACTTATTTTGGGTGTGTGCGGATGTTCTGATTCGAATGTGTATTCCCAAAGTTGAGATCATGAGTATTCTGGAGACCTGTCATTCATCTCCTATTGGGGGTCACCATTTAGGTACTTACACTTTCCACAAGATACTGCAATATGGGTACTACAGGAAGATGATTTATAAAGATGCACATAACTACACTCGAGCCTATGACCAATGCCAAAGGCAACGCAAAATCTCACTGAAGCATAAGCTCCCCATGACACCTATTCTTGAGCTTGAGTTGTATGGTATGTGGGATATTGACTTCATGGGTCACTTCATGATTTAACATGGTATGAAATACATCTTTGTGGCAATCGACTATGTTTCTAAGTGGGTCGAAGCAATTGTGCTTCCCAATAATGAAGGTCTAAGTGTCACAATGTTCTTGAAAAAAATATTTTTTTCTCAATTTGGTAATCCACGAGCTATCATTAGTGATGGTGGGTTCAATTTTGAAATATTTTGTTCAAATCCTTACTTTAGAAATATGGTGTGAAGCATAAGGTACAAATACCTTACCATCCACAAACAAGTACACACATTGAGGTTTTCAATCAGAGATCAAGTCCATTTTGGCAAAGACTGTGAATGTCAACCGGACTGACTGGTCCAGATAGTTAGATGAGGAACTTTAGGCCTATCTAATATCTTACAAAACCCCCATAAGTTCCTTACCTTATCAGCTTGTATATGAAAAAGCTTACCACTTGCCTATTAAAGTTTAGTATAAGGCACTATGGACATTGAAGAAGTTAAACTTTGAGTGGAGTGATGTTTCACACTTGAGATTGGATAATATAAATGAGATGAACGAGTTTTTCCTCCATTCTTATAAAAGTTTAGTGTTGCATAAGGAAAAGATAAAATTGTACCATGACAAGAAAATTTACAAAAGGGTATTCCCAACCTTGTGATGTGGTTTTGTTTTATAATTTGAGACTTCACTTATTTCCTGGGAAGCTGAAGTCTAAGTGGTTTGGGCCATTCATTGTGGTAATGGTATCTCCACGTGTTGTGATTAAGATACAACAAGATGGGGATACCCCTTTCAAGGTGAACGAGAATTGTATTAAGCATTACATGGGAAACATGGATGAGTTGAAGGTGTGTGAGAATATTAGCATTGGCGAAGTCTAAGTAGCCAAGGAAGCTGAGTCGTGCCGTTATGTTAAATCAACCATTGTATGGGTGGCAACACATGGGATTGTTGGTGAAGTATGACTACCTAACATATCCATGCCGTTCTACAATGTTAAATTAAGCGTTGCTTGGGAGGCAACCCAAGGTTTTAGTGTTTACTTTGTTTTTGTTTTGTAGGATAGGAAGCATGGATAAGTACCTGGAGAATGATTAAAAATTGTACAATTTTTGACTAGTACAGGTAAGTAGACTTATGACTCAACCCATGGCATGTAAGTTAAGCTGTGTGAAAGAAAAGTTGAATTTAGGTCTCTAAACCTCAACCAACGACCTGTAGATTGTTCCATAGGAATCAAATATGAAGCCGTGAAGTTTTAGAGGCTTTTTTTGAATCTTACGACCCTATCTACAGCAAATAGTTACAACCTACGACCTGTAGGTTGGGGCGTAGGTAACCTCTAAAATGTGGGCCAAAAAATTAATAAAAAAATTGGTTCAGGCCTAGACGACTCGACCCAGATCGGACATCCTTTATATTTAGAACCTAATTATGATTCCTTTCCCCACTTTTCAACTCCTTAAAAAATTCAAACTCTTCAGTTCGTAACCTCACAACTCTCCTACTCTACCATATTCTTGTGCGATCCAAGGCCCCAAAAAAGTGTGAAATTTACTTTATTCCTTTGTATTCTTAGATTCTTCACTCCAGGTAAGGTTTATCATGGCCTTAATTTTCTTGATAACTGGATTTTGATCAAAGAAACCTATGCATGTGCTTAGATTTGAATAGAATTTGATTAATTCAAAATAAATTCTTGAACTCCTTGTAAAAATTAATCCATGTGCCTTGCAATAATATGATTAAAATTGATCTGTAACAAGTGAATTATTATTTGCTTTGGACATGAAATTTGGGAAGAAATTAAAGAGACCCTCGGGAGTAACCCATGCCCCAACATACGTTCCATAAATTTAACCCACGAGTCATGGATTGTCCTTGTAGGAATCAGACATGAGGCTCTGATGGTTTAGAGGTATTATCTAATTCCATGAGTCTACCTATGACCCGTAGTATGACTTATGACTTGTAGGTCGTGTAGTAGGTATCAATTGAGAGGGAACTTTAATTTTATTTCCTTTTTATGTTAAATTATTGTAATTTAATCACTGACAACTCTCTTTGTAGGTATTATGGCACCAAAAGCTACACCAAATAAGGGTGTACAGTCTAAATTGAGAGATGAATCTATCAAATAGAGTGGATCCATGGAGAAGTACCTACTAAATAGTATGCCCTTTTATCGATGTTAGACTAGGGGCCAAATCAGAGATAGACATTAGCCTAAAGTTTCCATTCCGATAGGTTCTCAGCCTACACCACCACTGACACCTCAGTTTGGAGCCTAAGATCCCCCAACTTAGCTTATTCATACTTGACCTGGGATAAAATTATCTGGGACATCACTGCCACACTCTTCTATCCCTCCCCATCTTGATGAGGGGGAGGACTAGTTTGGTTCTAGTATCCATGAGGAGGATTTAGCCATACCCAATCTAAGAAGGGGCAGAGTTTGCATTAGGTCTTGATGATCATGAGATAGATGCACTCTGGTCTGATTAGGGTGTAGAGACTTTATAGAGTACTCAGGATGCTTTTTATTCTTTAGCTTCAGCCACTCAAGAGTCCACACTCATGTCCATAGTGCCAGTTGCTCAATCCATTTAGATATGGTGTGTGATGGATATGTGACGTATCTATGATTAAGACATTATTGTTATTGAGTACGGTATACCTTGATGCCATATTTTTAGGACTCTCTCATTGGGCTCACTACTTTGGCAGGTGATCCAACCTGAAGGACTCTTTTGATAAAAATGAACTTGGTTTGATGGGAGATACTTTAGGATCTTACTACCCAAAGATTGTTCGGGAGTTTTATGCATCTTACATAGAATCTATGGATTTGATCACCCCAGTTAAGGGAAGAGCACAGGACCAACCCTCACTAACTCATATACTGGTTAGAGAAGTTAGGGTTGATTTATCTGAGAAGAAGACTATTCACAGATTCCTACTTGTGCCAGAGATTATGAGGTCGACCACTATAGTAGAGTTTAATTATAGACTATGAATTATGAGGAGTAAAAGGACTATTAATGATGACCATAGAGAGCAAAGAACAAATTGGTGAGATGGTTAGGTCAGCAGATCATTGAGCTTGGTATTGAATCCCCTTGGGTTGAGGGGAAAAAAGAGATAAAGAAGTCTTTACTGCACTTTGTGAGAAGTTTTAGTGGACCATTCTGAGCCATAGGTTGATTTTATTACCTGCATAGAATGTGCTTACATGGGATCGGGCTGTATTGATTGGCAGCTTCATAGATGGCTATAATATTAACTTTGCCAGGTGGATCCGAGATAATATTCATAACAGGGCATTCCTATAAAAGATTATATCATACGATAGGAGTCCCATGATTGCTATATATGGATAATAGGGTTGAGGCTACCCGTATGACTGATATTGGGTTGATTACAGATAATACCAACCCCGTTGCATTATATAAAGCACAACCTTCTATATCTTCAAGAGAAACCTATTTTAAGGGTCTTTCTGAGTTAGATGAGCATGTTGATAGGGTCATATCAGGTTGCGATCTTAACAAAAATAGCTAATAGGTAGAGCCTTCTTCTACATTGGGTAGTAAGGGGGCTATAGGTACTTTAGCTCTAGCTTCTGCTTCTATATTTCCTACTCACAGGATAGTTTTAGGCATGGAGACTATCCTATGGGATTTCTTATAGCACTTGGTGGATCAGCAGCAGGAGTTGAGTGATCGCTAGAGACGTCGACACCCAGTTGGCCAAGTTATCTAACCATAGTTGCGGACTATATTAGAGGCATTTTAGGGAAGAGTAGAGGCTAGGATAATGGCTGTCGGAGAATGTTTAACTATAGATCTACCTGAGCATATTAACAGTTTTAAGGTTCGGATGAGAGACCAACTCCGCGAGGCTCAGGTTCCAAACTTATCAGGCTTGCACGATGAGGTAGCTACTTTGAGATTAGAGGTTTGCACTTTAGTTAAGAGCCACATTCCTACTGTCCCTTTGGTTATACCTTTATATATAAAGCCATTATCCATCCCCACCATAGCTTATATGTGATTTCTTTTTTAGAAAGATAAGGCCCAGACTATTAGGGCCAAGAGATGACGTAACATGAGGAGCAGGGTGATACCTCAGATTAGTTTAGGCAGTACTTAAAGAAGGTCGCCATAAAGTTTGTGATTTATTATGATAGTGATGAGCATAGGTGTTTCTATCTTGATTTGGGTTCCTCTTTGAGTCGAACACCACCACCACATCTTAGTAATAAGCCACATGATGCTCCAGCTTAGGGTGATCTTGCTTCTAAATCTTAGAGAATCCCATTTATGTCACTACACCCTTATGTTCTTTATTTTCTAGTATGTACTGGAGACAGTGCATCAGTTTTAAGTTGGGGGTAGGGATGTACCAATTACCCGAGGTTTTTGTTGCCATGTGTCTTTTCCCTAGGGTGTGCTATCATAGTAGAGCCGGCATGTTTAGGTCTTGTGTTATGTTGTAATATGTATTATGTGTCATTTTTTTTAATTAGAAGAAAATTAAGAAATCTAAGTGCAATTAAAATTTTTTCTGTTTTTAAATGTTTAAAAAATATGATATCCCTCCTAAAATTTTTGTGAATTATGTGTTGTGAATATATGTGTGACCATAGTTGAATCTTTTTATGCCATTAGTATTAGGGAAAAAATAACCATAGCTTAGCATTGCATGAACTACATAGGTAGGAGTTGGTAATGAAACCTTGTACCATATGTGTTAGAGGAATTTACCTAGTTTACTTAGTTTATTTAATCCAGAAATTGCCCGATTAGTCTTGTCTAGGTTGTAGGATAGTTGGTTGGGGCATGATAATAGGATGTGTTAGAATAAGTCCACTCCTAGCCTAAAACGACCGGCCAAATAATAATAAGTATACCTTGATCCCTAATTTAAGCTACATTAACCTATTTTCTTATTTTAACCTTTTCACCTTCTCATTTAATTATAATGAAACTGTTTTAGCTCTAGTCCCTCCTTGGACACTGTGTACTAAACTCAGGTAAATCGCCTAAGTTGAGGAAGTCTATCATATGATGCATAGTTTAAAATAGGTATAAAGAAGGTTGTTGAATAAAAGAAAATAAAGTAGGGTTCGGTGTGGTAGAAAATTATAAAAAAATAAAAAATGAGAGAAAAAGAAGAAAAAAAGAAATAAATGCAAGGAATTAAGAAAACCATACCCAATTTGAATAAGCAATAAAGGAGAAAATAGAGAATAAAAAAACTATGGTTAAGTAGTGGAGCCAATAATATAAGTGTAGTGTCAGGGAGGTAAGTCACTATTTTCCATATCTACCATACCTTCCCTAAGACTACAATACAAGCCTAGAAAAGTCCTATAGTGATCCCAGTTCTACTATCTGAAAAATAAAGTTTGAGAAAATAAGGGCAAGCCTATGTTATTTTATGCACACTATTTGAACTTCTTTTGGGAGAGTGAGTGTTTGATGCAGCCTCTGCATTGACATGTATGATGATACTGTGAGAGTTGGAACTTTCTTGTTGTAAGGGTACATGGGTTGTATTGTTAACTAGTTATTTATTCAGGTAGTGTCAATAGCATATATGCTTGGTTGTTTGTTGTTAATCTAATTCAATCACTTGTTTTCTTTTGTATCATGCTATTGTGCTACATGGATTCACAAGTGGTTTTCAAAGTTGTGTCTAGGAGGGGGTAAGAAAGTTAAGCTAAAATGAGTTAACTGTCATAGGTGTCTTATGGTTTTTTTAGTTAAGCATCGTGTTTGTTAAGTTTTGTGTTAGTTGCTTGAGGGTATGCAAATGTTCTAAGTTGAGGGTGTTAATATGCTATGGCTTCAAGGAACTTTCGATGATTCAAACAAGGAAATTATACAAGTACTTAGGTATTCTTGTTAGATGTGATGTGCTTTTGTGTTGATTTTACCGGAAAATAGAGTTAGGAGCAAAGGAAAAAAATAGAATGAAGAGTTATGGAGAAGGCTACCCATGAGACAACCTACGACTCATGGGTAGTACCTATGAAACGTATATGGCCATATAGATTGGTGTTCAAAAGTTCTAAAGCTGGTTGATTAATGTTTGATTCTCATGATCTTACCTACAAGGCGTAGGTATAACCTACAGCCCGTAAGTTGCCTCATAGGTAGGAGTTTTTGCAAAGATGAAGATTTCACTCAAATTTCCATGACCAAAGGCATGATTTGTATGTTGTACCTACGATTAGACCTATGAATCATGGGTAGATGTTTAGGATAGGTTTTCTTTTGTATCTATAAATACCATTTGGTTGTTTTATTATCATTTTCTGCACTTTACACTATTTTGACATTGTTTTGAGTTCTGAGCTACATTATTGTTCTTGGTTTTTAGGCTTTACAATTAATTTGAGATTTTGGGTTTTTATTATTATTCTTCATAAGTTCATCCTTATGCTTTCATCTATAGAATCTATGTACGGTCTTACAACCATGAGTAGCTAAACCCTATAACTAGGGTTGTGGGGACTCTAATGGATTAACAAAGAAGGTTAAGTGTGAAGTCTTTATAGATTGGTGTTATTGCATGTATTGGTGTTTCCTTCATTTGAATATTTTCTTAATGGTTACAAATATTAGGAACTTGCCTGTATTTTATACTTTCTCAAGGGAGAGGAAGAGATTAGGAAAGGAGATTACAACAGTAATTTGAATCTATCAACCTTCATCTAATTAACTTGAGACTGGGAGAATATAGTTAATCTGAAATCAAAAACAAGGGTTAGTAATGCGACACTCTAATACCAAGATAAAATGAGTGAAATTCACTCAAACCAAGGTTGAGAGATAGTTAGGTTATACATAACTTATTAGATTTAGCATGCAAGACATCGAAATAGTCTGACAAGCATGACAAGTTCTCATAGTTATGAAGTTAGGGGGAACACAATCCTAGTGATCGTCTCATATTGCTAACAACCCTAATTGCCCAACATTGTTGTTGTTACTATTATTTTCACAACCCCATAGTTTACTTTCTGTAATTTCTAATTACATCAGCAAACCCATGATAGATTTTTGGCCTATTCCTCGTGGGATTGACCCCAACCTAGTTGGGTGCAATATTTGACAAGCAACTGCTTTATACTTTATTAGAGGTATAATTTGGACACATCACATACAGCTCAAGATCATAAGTGGGATAGTTCAAAGTTGTACCTTTGAGTTTCTCGCTAAAGCAGGCAATTGGTTTAAGGTTTCACATTAAGATGGTACCAACTCCTACCTTGCTAACATTGCATTAAATTTCAAACATATTATCAAAGTTGGGTAATTGCAACAAGGAAGTAGAGTTAAGCATCATTTTCAAAACTTCAAATGTATTGGCTTGCTCATTACCCCATTTAAAAGGTTTACCCTTACGGATTAGCTCGATTAATAAACGACTATGGTACTAAATCCTTTGATAAAATACCTATAGAAACTAGCCAATCCATAGAAGCATTATATTTACTAATAGATTTTGGAGTTGGCCAATTCTTGATGACATCTGTCTTAGATTCATCCACGTCAACTCCAATTGAGCTTATAACAAATCCCAAGAACACGACCTCATTTACATCGAAAGAGCACTTTTCAAGGTTAGCATATAATTTTTCTTTTCTATGTACTTCAAACACATTTTACAAATGTAAAACATGCCCTTCAAGGGATTTTCTATAAACTATAACATCATTAAGATATCCCATAACTAATTTCCCAATGAACCGTTTCATTACATAGTTCATCAACCACATAAAGGTATTGGAAACGTTGGTGAGGCCAAAAGGCATGACCATCCATTCATATAGACCAAATTTGGTATTGAAGATAGTCTTTCACTCATTACCCAATTGCATTAGGATTTGGTGGTACCCACTCCTAAGATCTATCTTATAAAACACACAAGAATCATTCAATTTATCTAACATATCATCCAAATGGGAAATTGGGTGGCAATAATTTACCATTATTCTATTGATATCCTTGCAATCAACCCACATATGCCATGTCCATCTTTCTTTGGAACCAATAATATTGGGACCACATATGGGCTCATGCTTTATTTGATGTATCATTTGTTGAGGAGTTCTTTGATTTGGTATTCATAGGTTTACTTTGATAATCCAGTTAGTTTGTCAATTGAGAACATGATGCATTTTCTTTTGATGCTTAATTACCTAAAATGGGGGTAACTTTTTTAGAAGTTCCTTTAGGAACAAATCTTTATAATCCTACAAAATAAGAGAAATAGAATGAAGAATGGGAGAAGTAGAGTGGTTAGTATGAAAATCATGGTCTAGGAGGAGCATGGATGTTTCATTGTTATGTTCTTTGAAAATATCATTGTTCCTATCCAACATAACCATTGGAATCTTTCTATTAAACCTCATTTTTTCCTTCCCTTCACCATTCTCTCTTTTATGGTTTTTCTCTTATCCTACCTTCTTTTCCTTTTCCATCAACTCTCTCATTCTCTAATGAGCTTCACTCACTTGTGAGGGTAAAAGATGGTGTAGTGTAAATTTTTGGCTATTTAATTCAAGTAAATACTGATTGGTTCTTCCACCATACTTAGACAAATAAATGATTATATTAACATGGCCTCCATAACAATATGTGACAATCTTACATGGTAATCACATTGCAAAGTACCTTATCTTGATAATTCTCAATCTTAAACTAAATCACAAAGTATCGAGTTACTTTTAACTCCACATTTATTAAACCATTGAAGTTTTAAGAAATTAACCATAGTGGCAGTAGATACATTAGGACAACTCTTGCTATCAATGATCACCCGACACACATTCTCCTTGATTGTAATGACCCTTCAGGTTATTTTCCATATTTTTGCTTGCTTCCTTTAATATAGCTTCTCCATAGCCGTCTCAAGTCATTGAGGACTTACGGGGAAAGATAGTTCAGTTACTTGATAGTTCATTTGGGTTTTAGAACCCTTTTTTTCAATTTGAAGTCTTTGTTGATCTTAATTGACCACTAAGTGAAAACTTTAGTAAAACAGACTCGTATACAAAATCCAACACACCAATGCATTCGGAACGTCGAAAACTATATGGTTTCATATACTACATGTTCGAAATAGACCCCAAATATATCCCAAGGCATTGGCTGAAGCTCAGAACCAAGTTCCAAGATTTAACTATGCATGGCATGCACCGAGGTGCCGCAATCGCGGCTAAGGAGGTGCGACTTCAAGACCATAAATGTGGTGACATAGGGTCCATAACTACACCATTAGAGAGCTTGGTGGTCCATATTTAAGTGTTGTCTTGCATAAATTTTAGCCATTTTGTGTCTCCCTCTTTACCTAGAAACCCTAATGGAGTATAAAAACTTCTAAGTGTATGTTATGGGTTGAATTGGAACTTAAACAACTTCTGTGATCAATTCTTGCAATAATCTAAGGTAAGAATTCCTCTAGTTTGGTATTGATTTCATGGTTTCTTAACTCAAAACCCCTAATCATTAAGGGTCAATTATAGCCCCAAAATTGAATGATTTACTCAAATTACTTGAGGGTTTTAACTCTTTAAAGATAGTTAGGTTATGGGATGGTCTTGGAAACTCCTTTCCAAGGGTGAAACCTAATTAGAGTTTTGGTGTCCATTTAAAACCCATGGCACAATGGTGCTATAATGGATATTGTTATTCTTGTTGTAATGCTTAGATTGTATTGTTGATAGTATTGCCTGTGGAAGAAGAAGCTCTGCGAAAAGGAATGGAAAAGCTTGTTTGATCGTGAGTTGCTTGGATTCAAGGTAGGTTAGGCTTACCTATAGACTATAGTAAGCTTGTTTGTAATGTAATTCTTGATATCTAGTGAGATTGGGCGGAGAATTTAGACAATAGGTGTTTAAATAGTGAACTTAGGATTTATTTATTGCTTTTGACTATTAATTTGTAAGGTATGATATTTGACCCCTAGTCTAGGACCTTGGCTAGTTTATTTGTGGTCTCATGACTAATGTAAGGACACTATAGTTATTCTAAGTAGACATGAATGGTATACTTCTCTCTTTTTATATGTGTTTTGACCTACATAATGCCTATATAGAAGATGACCTTGGTCTTAGGTTGACTTAGGAAGGATTCTTGAAGAGACTTTCCCTATAAACCTAGAAAGGATTGGTAAGCCCTCATGGAAAGGTATAGATGACTTAGCCTAATTCCGGGTAGAAGCTAGACTTGTGTTAGTGAAGCTTTGGCTTTCTTAGGGATTTAGAAGTGGAACTTGAACTACCTTAGGCTTGAACTAAGTAAATGCTTAGCGACCTAAATATGTGGTGATTTCCTAAATTATATATACATAGGAGTTGTGATGGTTGAACTCGATTATTGTATTATCTTGTGATCATGATTTGAACAATCTTGTTATGTGATTATTGTGCATGTTTTGTAAATACTCATGCTTTTGTTCATTCTTATATTACGTGTGAAACTTATTAGCAAGGTAAAATGGCAAGTGTATCCTACATACCTACTTTCTTATATTGCGAACCTTTGTGTATATTTATAGTTTTGGCCATTCATATGGATGCCTGTTGTTGTATTAAGAGACTTGTGATATTATGATGATTCCCGGTTCGACTTTGGAGGAATATGTGATATTATGGTGATGCCCGATTTAAGTTAAAAGGGATATGTGATATTATCATGATTCTCGGTAAATCAAGAGAAATATGTTGATCTTGTGATGATGCCCGATAAATCCAGAGGAATATGTTGATCTTGTGATAATGCCCGATGAATTTGGAAGAGGTAATAACATTGTGATGCCTGTGGGGAAAATTTACTTATATGCCTTGATATTTATAAGGTTAGGCCGTGTCGGTCCAACCACCTATGTGTTTGAGATATAAGGTATCTATTGGTATATTACTATTCATTTCTTGTTCTAAATCACTAAATGAGAGGTGTGACCCTTGTTGATGCTAAATTAGTAACTAGAGGAAACCTATGCCTAATATTGAGTTAAGACTTTGTGGTGAGAATAATCTTGCGTAGAATCAAGGTCTAACCTAATATATGTATCCTTGACTTGAATAAGAGGTTGTATTATGAAATCTTGCTTAGTAAAGTCACTTATGTGATAACTAGTTTTTTAAAAATTATATGATTATTCTTTGGAGGCTAGAAACCTAGTAAACTAGTTGGTGGACTTTACTTGATTAAAATATAGAAATTAGTCCTTAAGGTTATGACATGCTTAGTAATGATGGACCTAGTATTATGTGATGGTTAGTTAAATTATCTTCTAATATGTGAGGTTGAGATATCTTAATTAATAACTCATGCCATGAAGATGCTAGCTAAGGAATGGCCTTATGATAGGTGAATAACCTATAATATGGGTGGCCTGTAGTTTTCTCCAATGTGATGGCTAGTAATGATAAGACTAGTAATCTATTTATTGAAAATAAGGCTAACTAGTATCGACTTCACACGGTATGTATCAATGAATTATAGAATTAATGACCACATGTCTATGCTATGATAATGTTGCCTTCTTTATGTTAAATTATGATATAGGTATTTGGAAGTGGATTTCAAAAATAATCTATGGAAGGATTAAGCTACCTGCAGTTTTGATCAATTGGTGGAATAGTTGTGCTTTATTATATATTTGGTTGTACTCGTTTGGTGTACTCTCCAGTGGTATAGGACGCCGTGATGAGTTCTTGTTTGATATTCTTTTGTGTACTCTCCAGTGGTATGGAACATCGTGATGATTTCTTTGTTGTGCTCTCTTTTGTATATTTTCTGGTGGTATGGGATGTTGTGGTAAGTTCTGTACTTATTGTTCTAAAGATGGTTGATGATGATTATGGCAAGTAGATGCTTTGCTATTGTGTATATGGCTCTACGATTTCGAAATAATATTTGGTTATTATGGCGATTATGGGGTATATTGAGATAGTATGTCATGTTATTGCTTTAGTAGTATAGATGTTTTTACAGTGGTATCAAAGAAGATTCAGGTTCTATCCTATCCCTTGACTTTAAGGTTATTGTCTTACTTTATATTGTCTTTACATTATATTTGAGCTCATTCGGCCAATGATGTCTACTGAGTACCCATGTTTTGGTAATCATACTACACTTCTGTACCATTTTGGTGCAGACCCAGTTCTAGTTACTGCCTTTTGAGCTAGTTCATGTGAGTTGACTATTCGGAGACAGGTTGAGCTCTTGGAGATCGAGTTTCCCTCTTTCCCTTCTATCCTTATTTATCTTTTTCTTTCGAGACAAATGTATGAGATTATCTAAGACATTTTATATTCTAAGATTGTAAGGGCCTTATTTCAAGTTTAGAAGCTCTTGTATTAATACAATTAGGTTGTGAGATTTGTGTTTGAATATCGGTTGTCCTTAGTTGTGAAATGTTGTTGTTATATATTGTGTTCACACATAGGGTCCACGTTGGACATTCTTACCAAGGTAACCCTTTGCAAAAGCTTCGGGTTACGGTATCGGCTTACCTACTGGTGGGATGTGGTAGGTACCATCATGACTCTAAACGGGGTCATGACATTGATACAACATTTGGTGTGAAATAGGTTTTGCTTTTTGATTGGGTTATCTAAGGCCTTACTAATCATCACTCGTTTTACCACAAAGTTATAAACTTCAAACTATCCATCTTAAGGCCAAGCATCATCATCGCGTCCTTCTACTTGTTCTTCTTATTTGGAACTCTTACCATCTTGGGCTTTATCATCATTCTCATTCCCTTCTATTCCCACCTCCCCTCCAAGGTAATACAACTTAACTTATCTAAGGCTCATATTTCTCCAAATTAGGACACTCATTTGCTCTATGTCCCCATCTTTGGCATTTAAAGATTGAATACCTTGAGGATTTGGAGTTGGATATTTGTTACCTTTATTTCTTGGTGGATACCTTAGAGTGGTCTTTTCGATGGGATTCTCATCATAGGACTTGTTGATGTCCTTATTCTTGTTCCATCCCAACAAAAATTGAGCTACCTCTTTGTATTCACTCCAAGTATTAGTAGATATTACCCCTTGGACTTGATGGATATCCTATCCTTGAGATCTCTCTCAATTTCAAATACTAGTTGAAAGATTTCTTCTAGGGTTTCAAAATTATGGCAAGTCATGGATGAGGAGATCTTTTTGTTCAACCTAACCTTGAAGAGTATAACGGTATGCCGCATGTTCTCATGATACTCAAGATTCAAGATCAATTATTGGAATTCATTATATTAGGTCAAGACACTCTTGTTTTCTTACCTCAAATTGTATAGCTTGGTAAGTAACTCATGCCTATACCTTTCTGGCACATACTTCTCTCTTATGAGTGCCTTCAATGCATCCCACATGGGTGGTTGTCCCTTATTCAACATATTCCTAAATCTTTTGGCATATTCCCACCATATATTAGAAAACTCTTCAATGTGGGTTACGGATTAACAACTCTTCTTATCATCGGTGAGATCATTGACTTAAAAGAGTCGTTTACAAATAGACTCCCATGTTAGATAGTCCTTGGGATCACTTTCTCCTTTGAAAGTTGGAATATTAACCTTTATTGAGTTTATTCCAACATCTAGAACCTATTGCCATATTAGTTCCCATTATAGTTCCATTGGTCATTACCTTGGGTCCGATTTCCTAAGTTTCCTCTTCCATAAGGTACTGAACCAAATCTTCCTCCTTGACCCATTGGTCTAATTCTTATATTTTTCTCCCACATATCGGCTTTATCAAATGCTCCAAACTCCTCTTATTATTCCTTTCTTCCCTCCTCTTTTACTTGGATGGGTTGGTTTTGGATAAGAGGTACTTGGAATGGGAGAATTTGGTTTAGTGGAGGTTAGGGTATTTTGTTTTGAGGCTCTTCGTGTTGTGTTTGGTTGAATTGTGAATGGAGTTATCAAATGGGATTTAGGTTTTATGGATAGATGGTGGTTTAGGTAGTGGGATATTATGTTGGTCTTGGTGGATTTAACATTTGGTGGAGTGTTTTTGCAGAAATGGTAGTAGATGTGTTTTGTGCATGTCCGCTAGGTGAGGCATGGTAATTTTGGGGAGTGGATATGGTGGATTTTAGTCGACCTTCCATGCTAACTATAGTTCCATCCATATTAATACACGTCCTTCAAGGGATCCTACCTTAGCATCCAATGATTTTAGTTTGCAGTAGATAGATTCAATTGTTGCTAAGATAGCATTTAAGGTGTTGTTATTCATGGTTTGGAATGTTTTGCATTCCGGGGCCATTGTACCTATGAAGAAAGACACTAACAGAAACAACAAACAAATTAGCATTTGGAAAATAAACTCACAACTCTACACACCATTGTATGCCTTACACTTGGATACAAAAGTGTTGAATGATGGTTTATACTTTGAAGAGAGTTGTGGTGTCAATTTCTATTCTTATTCAGAATGGATTCATGTTTGAAGGACTCAAATAAATCTCGTGCGTACTTGAATCAAGAAGTTACGATGAAGTAAAAACTATAAAAGCACTCAACGAATTGGGTCAAAGAAAGAAACGAATTCAAGAACTAATTCACAACTAAGTAGGTTCATTACTAGTTGTTAATTAATGTTACAATCAATTAAAATATGATTAAGAATCAAGAAAATTAAATGAGAAATCTAAAATGAGCTTGTGAAAACTATTTTGGGGTGAATGGCCATCAAAGGGGCCGCCAGTCCTTTCCAGAATGTCGTCCAAGTTGCCCTTGAGCAATGATTAGGGTGACTGACCTTCACCTTTGTGACCGATAGTCACTAAAACCATCAATCAGGTGCAGGAAAGTATTCTTGTGGGCCTCTTGTCCTTATTTTGGAATATTCTTTAGAATAAACAAGTACACTTCTGTTTGCTTCAATTCTTTTGGATCAAACTCTTTTTTTTTTGGAGTTTTTTCTTCAACAAGACATAAAAAACTTGAAGAACACTTAATTCTTGACCCTTAAGAAAACTTACTCAGAATTCAATGAAATTCGAAAGCCATGCTCCTTTAAAGCTCTCGAACAAACCCCAATAGTTCTTATACCTCAAAACTCACCCAATATTTTTAGATTTTAGAACCCACTTGAAATTTTCTTCAACAATGGTGGTTACTCAATTATAATTGAACTAAGCTCAAATTTTAGATAAAGACTCAAATAACACTAGAAAACACTATTCTATCACTAGAGACACAAGAAGACTCAAAAATCAAAAACTCAAAATTTGTAAAAGACCCCAAAAATGGGTAGAACCCTTTTTGTCATTTTCAAGATGGAAAAACCCAAGACTAAAATCATGGGAACAATTCTAAGCTCATCTCTGATACCAAATAATACAAGAAAAACTATTAGAGCAAGAATCTAACTATGAAAACTAAAGAACAATCAAAATAGAGATAAAGATAGGTAGATTGACACAAGAAGATAGAATGAAATAAGAACTATTGAATGTCTTAAATTCAAAAACCCTTAATCCCTTATCAACAAGAGCCTAATCTCTATGTGGATCAAGAGGGATTTAACACCCTCAAAATCCTCATTTCTAAAAAATTATCCAATACAAGTTCACCAATCACACTCTTAAGTGCTAAGTTCATTCAATATTCAAAAACAAGTTAATGAAAGTAAACCCTAGTAGTTATTATTTATAGTCTATACAACGGCCAAAAGTGACCTTGACGTAGATAGAAAGAAGACCAACAAAGTTGGGTTCTACTTGGTGGTGATGACTCGATTGATAGCCAGTTAAAGGAGTGACTTACCGTGCCTCTTTTCGTCGCCTCTAGTAGTGTACACTTCTCTTGAGCTTCTCTTGATGGATCAAGGAACGGTTGGTCGAGAGAGTGACTGACCATCCCCCTAACTGTCGCTCTTTGGCAATAAGGGGTTTATTTAATTGTGGACTCCCAATTCAACTATTAGCACATGGCATCCTTTTGTTGGTTATTAATATAAGCTCTAATATCTCTCTTTGTAAACATAGCTTTCAAACTTTTTAACTCCCAGACTTGACTTCTAGTAAGAGTCCTTAAGGGACTTGGAATCGTATCAAGTAAGTAGTAGGGGATTTCATCCACTATAAGGAAAGGGGCTTCATAGAAACTTGTATTCTAATGGAAAGCGAAGAACGAATGTTTAGTAAATAGGAGCCCTACTTTACTCTTTCCGACCTCATTACTTTAATTCAAGGGAAAAATATTTCCTAGTAATGTGACTGAGTGCACCTTTGGTACTTTAATAAGGAGAGCAATTTGATAGTGACTTCTTTCATTTGGTGTGGCGATGAATACTTCAATGATGAAAATAGCTGGAAATTTGAGAGGGTCACTTTTGGAGAAGCATTTTTCGGTAACTAAAGCCTCACTCTGGTTATGTCGTGAGGTTGAATGAATCCAATACATAAAGCTGGAAATGAAATATTGTTTTTTTTCTTTTGTCAATTAGATAAAGTAAGCATATGTACCACTTTACCTTAGACTCTATTGGAACAAAATAAAGAAGAAGCTAGAATGGAGAAAGGAAAGGGACAAGGACGGTTTTGCTAGGCGCAAAGATTGTTAATTCGAGTGTAGTACAGTGCTAAAGGTCCTCAAACTTCCAGGAAATTTTCTTTTGGTCAAATGTTCATCATTAGATCTCGCCAATATAACCCCCTATAGTTTTCATTACCAAAATATCATTTTTTTCATTGTTCCTAGGGATTTTGGGGAATCTATGGCCATGCTACAAAAATTCAAAGCTAAACTGAACTTTGCTGCTCTTTTTTCCTTTCTCACTAGCAAGAAACACACCAACAGTATGTATTGCATGATTCTAATGTGTTTTTTGCACTTGACTAGGTGGATAGTTCACCGAAAGATAACTTTGTTTGCTAGGCCAGCAGGTAAGCTGCGTACTTATTTGTGTGACAACACTACAAAGCTAGTTTCTCTTCTAGGTGGGAAACTGTGTGATAACATTACATAGAAAACAGTGCTTTTCTGTAACATGTTATGGTTTCAATGTCCTTACGAGGTACTAATGAGTTCAATGCGCTCTAAGCCCAGCCCATGCATAGTCATGAAAATTGGCCGTAGAGCAGTACCACCCACCCTAACCTACCACCTATAGGCAACCATCTACAACATCCCAAAAAGTAACTACAGTGATCTAGAAAAAAGATCCTATAGTGATAAATAGAATTCCCTTAAAATACCACTAGATCGAGCACCAATGATTTCGTATTCAGACAAAATCTTGGTTACTTGATCAAAGTGGGTAGCTTCAGTAAACCTATAGATCATATAAAAAATAGGGTGGGTAGGCCTAAGCATCACACTACAAATATAGATGCAAACTCCATTCTTTACAATGTGTCTGACTCTCACCACATACAACTCGCATAAATACTCATAAATCCATCTCGAGTTTTTTCTTCCTCCTCTCTTATCTAATTCTTTATCAAAATTGCTTTCCCCAAGTGCTATGAAATAGGGGTATTTTCTTTGCCTATCATATGTATCGACCTGTCTTCATCTCAAACCAAGAAGGCATTCTAGTGGATGCAAGCATGTAGGAAGGTGGACGACTACATAAGCTAAAATGCTACTACTATAAGACATGCTAGAAGTGACTTACTTCTATTCTTATTGGGATTGGATATATATGAGCATTCTATAGATCGTAGTAGTTCTCCAACCTCTCTAACTAACATACAATGCAATTTTATTTTAAGATACGACTAAAAAAAGAAAGATCTTCGCTTGGTTGGCCTTTCTACGCTAACTTCTAATGTCTGCACTAACAAGTGGGAGAGGCAGGATTTAAACCTAAGTAAAAAAACTTCAACAAATTTACAATTTTCCACTTTTGACCAATCGGCCACTCTCCCCTACCCAGGATAAGACCCCCTCAATAGATTCTAATTCTAAGAAGGGACAGCGCTAAATCAATCAAAAAACTTATTGATTTAATCGAAGGGAACTAAGATGATTAGCTTAGCTAGATTTCTAGGAGAATATAGTCCTTTAAGACCTTTGTTGCTACTAGTAAATTAGACCATTCCCCCCTAAAAGAACTCAAATCCTAAAGAGAATTCAGTCAATAAGAAGTTGACAGAGATTTACCCATTAGTCCACATCCATCTATCCTAAAAAGTGACCCTTTTTTGTTAGTTCTTCGAATGACTCTAGTGGAGACTAATTTCTTTCGACTAATAAAGATACTACTCTAGCCTTTCCATTGAATCCTTACCTAAGAATGTAACAAACTAAGTATTCTTAGACGAGAGTGAGAAATAAAAACCAACAATCATCTTAACGCATTTGATATCCAGCAATTTTTCTAATTTAGAAACAATCGAGAAGAACACCACCAGAAGCAAGTGCTAGGTCAGAATGACTTTATTTTACAAAATCTCCCCAAGCAGGATTCAAACCAATCACCAATCGGTCAAGAGGCGAATGCTTTATAATTCGACTTAATATTGGAAGCTAACTTTCCTTTTTTAACCTATGACCAAAGAAAAATGAGTTTGTCACTCTTTTTCACATAATTTAGGATAAAGTCTTAGGATAGAAAGCCTCTCTCCAGTAGTAGAGCCTCCAGGACAAGGACGAGGCGATCAACCATACACTCTCGAGATTCATACTGTTTAACAAATCCCCACGCCCTGTCAATTTGCTAAGTAGACTCACTCTACCAGGGGCAACAAAGGTTGGAACTCTTCCTGCCAAAAATAATGGACCTACTTCTTATTCTAGGAGTTAGCAGGTATGAAAGAGTCCCCTCTCTGTCTGCTTCTATGAGTTTCTACTACTAAGTAGAACTTTTACTATTCAATCATAGAATAAATTTTGATCAAGCTAAAAAACGAGTTAGCCTAATGTATGTTTGTTATTAGTAAAGATCTAAGGCCCTATCCATAATAAGGGGCCCTTTCTTACACATCACCGTTGTTTTTTTGCAGATAAGACACTTATTTTCTTTCTCAACATCAACTTTCTTCCATCCTAGTTAAGCTTTGAAGTCTCTACTTTATTTTGTTTTATGATATATTTGATGACATGCAAGTTTGGAACCCTATAGTGACATGATTTTGTAACAAGTAGTTTGTTAGAAATATTAATATCGATGTTTCTCAGTACTTTATATTCTTACGAGGTTGTGATTTTGTTTTTTATTTGGTTAGAAAATAGTTAAGCTATTCTTTGCTTTGTATTATTATTGGTATGTTTGCTATTTTTCATATTTAAACTTGTACAAAATTTTAAGAGGAAATAAAGACTTTAAAAAAAGATTATGTACATGTATGGTCGTGTTAAATAAATCATATCAAGGTACTCTTCTTCTTCTTCTTCTTCCTCTTCCTCTTCCTCTTCCTCTTCCTCTTCCTCTTCCTCTTCTTCTTCCTCTTCTTCTTCTTCTTCTTCTTCTTATTCTTTTTCTTCATCTTCTTCTTCTCTGTCTTCTTCTGGGTATGAAATTATTTATAAAACAAATGCCTTGAAAAGTATTTGTTATGATCATGAAAAGTTTGGATATGTTAACCAGCAAATAGAATAACCACAAATAAACTTTTACCATTGTACTTTTTCTATTTTATTTGAAGAAACCAACGAAGCAAAGAAGATTCAGAAATTCTTAGCCCTTAAATTTTGCACACAAGTATCTCTATATATGTGATAACATTGTATAGAAAGCAGTGTTTTCGTGTAACATGTTACGGTCTCAATGTCCTTATAAGGTATTTATGAGTTAAGCGCTCTAAGCCTAGGCCACGCGTAGTCATGAAAATTGTTTGTAGAGCAGTACCACCCACCCTAACCTACCACCTATATCTGACCATCTACAATTTCCCAAAAAGAAACTGCAGTGATCTAGAATAAGGATCCTATAGCAGTAATAGAATTCCCTTAAAATACCATTAGATCGAGCACCAGTGATTTCGTATTTGGTCAAAATCTTGGAAACTTGATCAAAGTAGGTAGCTCCAGTAGACCTATATATCATGGAATAAATAGGATGGGTATGCCTAAGAATCACACAACACATCTAGATGCAAACTCCCTTCTTTACAATATCTGTGACTCTTACCTTATATGGCTCTCACAAAGACTCATAAATCCGTCTCGAGCTTTTTTTTCCACCTCTCTTCACCAATTCTCGATCAAACTTGCATTCCCTAAGTGCTATGAAATGAGGGTATTTTCTTATCTTATTGTATATATCGACTTGGATTCATCTCAAACCAAGAAGGCATTCTAGAGAACGCAAGCGTGTAGGAAGGCGGACGACTACATAAGCTAAAATACTACTACTATAAGACATGCCAGAAGTGACTCACTTTTATTCTCATTGGGATTGGATATAGATGAGAATTAGATATATCGTATTAGTTCACCAAACTCTCTAACTAACATACGATACAATTTTACTTTATGACACAGCTAATAAAAGAAATATCTTTGCTCGATTGGCCTTCCTACGCTGGCGAATGCCTCTTTTCTCTTCTATGATGTCTGCACAAACAAGTGGGAGCGGAAGGATTTGAACCTATGTAAAAAAACTTCAAAAAATTTACAATTTTCCATATTTGACCAGTCGGCCACTCTCCCCTTCCCAGAATGAGACCCCCTCAATGGATTCTAATTCTAAAAAGGTGGAAGCACTGAATCAATCAAAAATCTTATTAATTTAATCAGAAGGAACTAATATTATTAGCTTAGCTGGCTTTCTAAGAGAATATAGTCCTTTTAGAACTTTATTGCTACTAGAAAATTAGACCATTCTCCCTAAAAGAACTTAAAGTCTAAAGAGAGTTCAGTGTATAAGAGGTTGACAGAGATTTAGCCATAGTCCTCATCCATCTATCCTAAAGAGTGACCCTTTTCTTGTCAGTTCTTCGAATGACACTTGTGGAGATTAATTTCTTTCGACAAACAAAGATACTACTCTAGTCTTTCCATTGGATCCTTCACTAAGAATGGAACAAACTATGTATTCCTAAATGAGAGTGAGAAATAAAAATCAATAATCAGCTTACCGCATTTGATGTCCTTCGATTTTGCTAATTTAGAAACAATCTAGAAGAACACCACCAGAAGTAAGCGCTAGGTCAGAATGAGTTTATTTTGAAAAATCTCCCCAAGAAGGATTCAAACCTATGACCAATCAGTTAACAGGCGAACGCTCTACCATACGACTTTATATTGGAAGCTAACTCTCATTCTTTAACCTATGACCGAATAAAAATGAGTTTGTCACTCTTTTCACATAAATTGGGAGAAACGCTTATGATAAAAAGCCCCACCCCAATAGTAGAGCCTAAAGGACAAGGAGAAGGAGATCAACCATACTCTCTTGACATTTATATTGATTAACAGATCCCCGTTCCCTGTCAATTTTCTAAGTAGACTCACTCTACCGAGGGACAACAAAGGTTGGAACTGTTCCTGCCAAAAAAAATGGATCTACTTCTTATTCTAGGAGTTAGAAGGTATGAAAGAGTCCCTTCTCTGTTTGTTTCTCTAAGTTTCTACTAATAAGTAGAACTTCTGCTATTCAATCATAGAATCTATTCCAATCAAACTGAAAAAAGTTAGCCCTATCTATGTTTCTTATTAGTAAAGCTCTAAGTCCCTATCTATAATAAGGGGCCATTTCTTACACATTACCTTTGTTTTTTTTTGTTGCAGCTAGGGCACTCATTTTCTTTCTCAAAGTTAACTTTCTTCATTCTTAGTCAAGCTTATAAGTCTCTGCTTTATTTTGATTTATGATATATTTGAAGAACCGCGGGTTTGGACCCCTATAGTGATATATTTTGTAACGAGTTGTTTGTTTGAAATATTACTATCTATGTTTCTCAGTATTCTATATTCTTACGAGGTTGTGATTTTGTTTTTTATTTGTTTAGAAAATAGTTCACTTATTCCTTGGCTTGTATTATTATTGGTATGTTTGTTGTTTTTCATATTTTAACTTGTAAAAAATTTTAAAAAGAAATGAAGACTTTTAAAACAAGATTATGTACATGTATGATCTTGTGTTAAATAGATCATATCAAGGAACTCTTCTGATTCATCTTTTTCTTCCTCTTTTTATTCCTCTTCTTCCTTCTCGTCCTCCTCTCCTTCCTCCTCTTGTTCCTTCTCTTCTTCCTCTTCCTCTTCCACTTCCTCTTTTTCTTCCTCTTCCTCTTCCTTTCCTCTTCCTCGTCCTCTTCTTCTTCTTACTCTTTCTTTTCCTCTTTTTCCTCTTTTTTTCTTCGTCTTCTTCTCCATCTTCTTATGGGTATGAACTTATTTATAAAACAAATTCCTTGAAAAGTATTTATTATGATCGCGAAAAGCATGGACATGTTAACTAGTAAATAGAATAACCTCAAAAAAATTTCGCCATTTTACTTTTTCTATTTCGTTTCAAGGAAACCAATGAAGCAAAGCAGATTAAGAAATTTTTAGCCTTTAAATTTTGTAGCCCGGACACATGTATCTATTTGTATAACAACCCAAAAACAAGGATCATGATGACACTTGTCGCAGGAAACCTTGACAAGTAAGTCCCACAACCAAACTGATACATTGGGATAAGACAGAAATGCCCCCAAAGTAAGGCTACTAGAATGAAGCCGAACCACATATATATAATAAAAGCGAAAAGAATAAAATCAACACATGCAATCATAACTCCCACAATCTGATGTCAAAGGTGTAAGAACTACTAATACTATCTAGGAGGAAAACACATCTGAGAAATAACCACAATGAAATAATATCTGTCTCTGGATACTAATAAAGACATGACTAATAGAGGTGAACTCCGGACGCATGAATGTACAACCGCTACCTTGGAAGCTCCAACAATCGCTCGAGTCAAGCAAATTAAGGTGCACTCAGGCTAAGACCTGCACCAAAAGGGAGCAATAGGCATGAGTACGGACTACTTGTACTCAGTAGGTATCATAGGTCGACCAAGCAAAATTGTAAATAAAGCATAAAAAAAATACACTAAGGGTATATCACCTGCAATCATAAAATGTCCCACAACGGCAGCCAACACCGTTTGCACTAACAGTTCTAATATATCACATATATAGTAACATCACACCAAGTTAGAACTCAAGTATGCATAATATCACATATAAGTAGAACAAGGGGGAACATGCAAATACAAGATCATCAAATACAAGTAAAAAAAGATAAGACAATTACATAGATGACAAGTCAATATGGAAATACAACACAACATAAACACAATAAAGTGCAATGTATATAATGATGATGATGATTATGCACGAGGTCGTCGCATAACCTCTGGGATCGTCGCGTAATCCCCGTATACACCTACGAAACTAAACCTTCCTAATGTAGGACCCATGGGGGATTCATCATTCGTATACAATCCACTTATCTCATATCTCCTTTCCAGCACATCTCTTGAAAATGCTTTTATAAGATGCTATAATATCTCCTTCCCAGCACATCCCTTGAGGAGTTTTTTTTAAAAGGTGTTGCCAATGTTACTCAGGTATTGCCATGGTGGTACCAATGTTTCATAAATGAGTATGATATGAGGATGTAATGCTTACAACTAATCACAATGAGTATTTCCACATTCAAACACATGATATATTTCCATAACCAACAACAATGATACATTTCCACAACCATGTGAGCTAATATCCACTCATTATTTTCATTTCATCCATGAATTTCCACATGTCTCATATGCCAATAAAGTATGAACATAATCATAATACACCAATGCTACCACATTAAGCATTTTAACAACACAATACAATTATTCACAAGTATTCAAGGCTATCAATATCACATACACGGTCACATATATCACATAATATCTCAATTTCAAAATTACATCACATATAGGCCCCCACAAGAGCACAACACATAGATAGCCATTTTTCATGATTAGTTCCCACCCTTAACATACATTTTAAACCATTCTTTACTACCCAACCTAGTCTGAAAAAGTTAAGCCATAACCTACCTTAAAACCCAAAACCAGTCAGCTACACCTTGAACCCATGACCTTACTTTCCACCAACGAACCTGAACTCATCTATAAACATTAAATATAAAATATATTCATCAAAACAAAACCAATGAAACTCATATTTACTACTTTTGGTTTGGAGTCCAAATGGACCTTTAAAATGGCTTTTCGAAAAAGAAGGAAAAAATCATAACTTTACTTCAAATATGTTACCACCCTAAATTCAATGTTTCAGATCAGCTGGCAAAGTCAAATTTTCTATCCGAGGTCATTTAGACCAAATATGGTCCCCACACCCATATTTCTAATTTTTCAAATTTTTAACCAACAGGTCAAAATGAGATCGGGTGCACCAGGACCCGAACCAAAGGTCTACCCAACCTAAAATTGATATTCCAGAGTTGTTGTCTTATTTTGTTCAGTCATCCATTGCACAGATCAAAAGATATCCACATAAGTCCAAAATAAGGCTTTCGAAGCTATCAAAAACCACAATATCACATAAATGGTGCCAAAATACATCGAAAACCATGCTAGTCACCCCTAAACCCCAGAAATACCATAATACAACTACAGGGAGGGGACACAAAATCACAAATATCACATATTTCATCAAATTTTCAAGTTGTTACATCATTCACCACTAAAAAACTAGTTCAACCTCAAACTAAGACAAAGAAATACCTTAATTAATGAAGAGTTAGGGAAAAGAACTATGCATATCAGACTCAACCTCCCAAGTAGCTCCATCTACAAGTCGATGTCGCCACTAAACCTTAATCACAGGGATAACTCAAGAATACAATTGCCTAACATCCTTATCCAAAATAGAGACCGGCTTCTCAACAAAGGATAACTGCTCATCTAGTTAAACCGACTCCCAATGAATGACATGAGACTTATCAAGAATATAGTAGCGAAGCATAATATGAAAAACTGGATGAACAGCTGATAGATCAAGGGGCAAGGCCAACTTATAAGCCATATCACAAACAGTCCAAAGAATCTAAAATGGGATGATATACCTAGGGCTAAGCTTTCCCCTCTTTCGAAACCTCATCACACCCTTCATAGGTGAAACTTAAAGAAAGACACAATCACCAACACCAAATCTTAGGGCACGAAGTATATGATCAGCATAGCACTTCTGCCAACTCTGAGCCGCTCAAAGTTTATCTTGAATGACCCAAACTTTATCCAAAAACTCACGAAGCAAGTCCACACCTCAAGGTCTCACCTATGAAACACCAAATCAATCTACTGGGGAGATAATGCGTACCATACAATACCTCAAAAGGATCCATATCAATACTGAAATGGTAGCTATTATTAAATACAAACTCTACTAAAGCCAATTATTGCTCTCACTGCCACCAAAATCTATCACACACGCGTGGATCATATTCTCTAAAACATAAATAGTTGGCTCTGACTGGACATCAGTATAGGGGTGAAATATTCTGCTAAGATTAACCAGAGTACCTAACTTATCCTGAAAAGTCTCTCAAAAGTAAGATGCAAACATTGAACCTCAATCTGAAATAATAGAAATCGGCAGACCATGCAGACTCATAATCTCACAAATGTATATATAGGTCAACCTCTCAACTCTAAATGAGACCTAAATCAGAATAAACTGAGATAATTTGGTCAATCGATCCACGATGACCCAAACACTGTCAAAACTATGAGATGTATGAGGAAACCCAATCACAAAGTCCATAGTGATCTGTTCCCACTTCCACTCGGGAATGGGTAACCTCTGAAGCAACCCACCAGGCCTCATATGCTCAGCCTTCACTTTCTGACAACATAGGCACCAAGCCATAAAATTTGCCATATATCGCCTCATACCACCCCACCAATAATGTTGCCTCAAATCATAATACATCTTAGTCACACCTGGATGGATAGAATATCTGGAACAATGGCCTCCTCTAAGATCAACCTAATCTAATCACCACTCTTGGTACACAAACTCAACCCTTAATCCTCAAAACTCCATTTGAATCAAGTGAGGCTTCCTTATCCTCCCCACTCAACATCTTATCTTAAATCAACCTCAATCCAACATCATCAAACTGATAAGCTTGAATCTGATCCATCAAAGAAGATTTAGCCTCCATAAATTTCAAAACATGCCCAGGTGTCAAAATATAAAGCCTAACCATTTGTTTAACTAAAGACTGAACCTCAAAATCCAAAGGCCTCTCTTGGGTTAATAGATGCACCAAGTTACCCATGCTAGTTGACTTTTGGCTCAATGCATCCGCAACTATATTTGCCTTACCCAGATGGTAGAGAACAGTCAAGTCATAATCATTAAGCAACTCAAGCCAATGGCACTGCCTCATATTAAGATCTTTCAGGGTGAAGAAGTACTGAAGGATATGATGATTTAAGAAGATCTCACAATGGACTCCATACAAGTAGTGCCTCTACAACTTCAAGAAAAACACAACTGTGCATAACTCTAAATCATGGGTAGGTGTAACACCCTAAATCTGGTACTCGAAATGCTACACGGTGCTCATGACCCCGAAGGACCATAAGCTAACCCATGACTGATATCTGTAACTAAGCACTAAATAATATACTGTAAATATGCAGAACATAAGCTGCAAGGCCATAAGGTTCAAAACTGAACTAATACTAAATATAAAATAATGTCTTTAATGGGGGTATAACAATACCCAAAACTAAAATAAATTGTCTGAAACATGCTGTATTCTGAAAGCCTCTAAACTGTCTAAAAACTGTAGAGTTAATGGGACATGTCCCCAACTAACTCTGAACTACTAAAATAATAAAGTAATAAAATAATCATGTTGTTCTCTAATGATGAGGACTCACTGTTAGTTTGGCTGTTGAACGTTTGATCTACTAAGAATGCTTGGGAGCTCGTGCTTCTAAACCTATGGTATAAAACACCATAGTGCAAATGCGTCAGTACGATTAGATATACTGGTATGCAAGTGAGGTAGGCTAAATACAAAGGTTCATATACATGAACAATAATAACTAACTTTATAACATGAATGTGAGAATACATACGTGAATACGTAACTGTAACTAAGATCATGATAATGCTGACTCATGAATTCTGATAACATGGATTTACTAATATTTAAGTACTAATACTGGAATACTGAATGACTAATTCTATTAAGTACTGAGCAACTAATGTCATATTACAAATAAAGAAGGGATTGTTTCTGATAATTTTGATTATGAAGAACTGGTTGATTGTCTGTACCTGACAGTCTTGAAACTGAATACTTATAACATGGGTTTTGTATAATTAATATATTATTAACTGAGTCTGTGATAACATGATTACTGAGTCTGAGTACAGATAACATGAGTGACTGTATCTGACAATCCTGATACTGATGGAACTAGCTGAGTTCTGTACTATACTGAGTTGATTGTATTTAAAAATCCTGAATTCTGTAGAACTATCTGAGTTCTATTCCTGAGACTGGATCTAAAACTAACACTATGGAAGGTAATCATCTAACTGACATGCCCCGAAACTAAACTGGTAAGGTCCAACCTGTAACCCCAGCTGGAAGGGTGTCAGTACCGTGCCACGAGTAAAGACAAGATATGAGTATACCTTCTCTGACAGGGAGCTCTTCCGTCAACCCCTCCTAGTAGGTAACCCAAATGAAATGTATAAATCCCTAAACGCGTAGGGTGAATATCTACCTACACTGGCTATGTAGTTTTGGAACACAAGGATTGCTTCTAAGGATCACACCCTCCACTGAATAATAGGTGAGTCCCCATCCTTAGGTTCACTCGGTGCTGAATTCTACTCCCAACTAAATAGACACTGAACTGATACTAATGGTATTTTTTAGCGGAGCTAAGCTGAGTTTACTGAGTTACGTTGACTGACGGAATGCTATTGAAATCTGATAACTGACTGAGGCTATTGAGTAAGACTGGACTGATACTGAGTTTTCCTGAGTCATGTGACTGACTGAATTCTACTGATCATGGCTTGACTAAGCGTATCGTGAAAACATGACACTGTCTCTAGGCATACAGCTAAATTATCGGGTATAAGTATCCCCAGGACTTGATAACATGAAACTGATAGTACATGACACTTGTTGAACATATGACCAATATCAAAAATTCATAATACATTAATTTGGGGATTTCATGAAGCACATGGTTATCATAGTCTTGTACATGAATGGAGTAACATATAAACAAGTCATAATTTGATCAACCTAATCTCGTGGACATTCCCTTAATCATTCATAATGCACACAATATCATGAAAGTCATTCTTGTTCATTGGGTAAAGCATGCATTTATCACTTAGGTCACAATTAAGCTATAATGCATAATTTTTATTCTCTTAGGAATTTTATCAAACACCTAGGATGCATGACTTAGGTCATAGGAATGACTATCAAATTAATACAATAAAACTCCTTATTTCAACTCAATTTTACATGTTTCAGACCACATACTAGCATAGGTTCATGAACAACACATAAAGATTCC
>NC_061114.1:171033431-171034085 GCF_002878395.1 Capsicum annuum | reverse complement strand
AACAAAATATTCACAATACAAGATTTAAAACTTAATTCTTGGGCTTCATGGATGAAAGCAATCCATGAATGAACACTGTGCATAACTTAGTTCTTGATTCTATGGAGATTGACAAAGAGATTCTTGAGTTTGAGTATTGAATTTGAATTCCCAATTGAAAACCCTAGCTTGTTCTTGAAAGAAACACTATAATTAGGGTGAAATTTGGATGAATCACGTGTTATTGGGTTTATATAGGAGTGAGAAATTAACCATTTTAACCCTTAGACACGTATTTTAATTCTGTCAAAATTTCCTGACCTGGAACCTTAGCGCGACGTGGCGCTATCGTATCGTGTCTCTGGAAAGTGGAAAATGGGAAATTGCATGGTGGCATGACGCGGAGCTATCGCATTTCCACTCTGTTTGCGACCTGGAAGTTGGTGCGATGCGCCACTATAGCGGAGTAACACTAAAAATTGACAATTTCCATTTAAGCTGGCTTCGCGATGCGCTGATGGCTCAGCACCTAAAAAGGCTCTAACTCTTTGTTCGGGTGTCGGATTTGGGCAAATTTGGTATCGATGGAAAGCTTATTGAATTTCCCATATGACAAAAAGTGAAAATCTTGTAACTACCACATGTATAAAAGTGGATTACTCTTTTAAAGCAAGT
>NC_061114.1:171030005-171030431 GCF_002878395.1 Capsicum annuum | reverse complement strand
CTATGTAGTTTTGGAACACAAGGATTGCTTCTAAGGATCACACCCTCCACTGAATAATAGGTGAGTCCCCATCCTTAGGTTCACTCGGTGCTGAATTCTACTCCCAACTAAATAGACACTGAACTGATACTTATTGGTATTTTTTAGCGGAGCTAAGCTGAGTTTACTGAGTTACGTTGACTGACGGAATGCTATTGAAATCTGATAACTGACTGAGGCTATTGAGTAAGACTGGACTGATACTGAGTTTTCCTGAGTCATGTGACTGACTGAATTCTACTGATCATGGCTTGACTAAGCGTATCGTGAAAACATGACACTGTCTCTAGGCATACAGCTAAATTATCGGGTATAAGTATCCCCAGGACTTGATAACATGAAACTGATAGTACATGACACTTGTTGAACATATGACCAATATCAAAA
>NC_061114.1:171015755-171029905 GCF_002878395.1 Capsicum annuum | reverse complement strand
GGGATTTCATGAAGCACATGGTTATCATAGTCTTGTACATGAATGGAGTAACATATAAACAAGTCATAATTTGATCAACCTAATCTCGTGGACATTCCCTTAATCATTCATAATGCACACAATATCATGAAAGTCATTCTTGTTCATTGGGTAAAGCATGCATTTATCACTTAGGTCACAATTAAGCTATAATGCATAATTTTTATTCTCTTAGGAATTTTATCAAACACCTAGGATGCATGACTTAGGTCATAGGAATGACTATCAAATTAATACAATAAAACTCCTTATTTCAACTCAATTTTACATGTTTCAGACCACATACTAGCATAGGTTCATGAACAACACATAAAGATTCCAACTTGGGAATCATACAACCGTAATCACATGAACATAATCAGCCCAAAACAAAATATTCACAATACAAGATTTAAAACTTAATTCTTGGGCTTCATGGATGAAAGCAATCCATGAATGAACACTGTGCATAACTTAGTTCTTGATTCTATGGAGATTGACAAAGAGATTCTTGAGTTTGAGTATTGAATTTGAATTCCCAATTGAAAACCCTAGCTTGTTCTTGAAAGAAACACTATAATTAGGGTGAAATTTGGATGAATCACGTGTTATTGGGTTTATATAGGAGTGAGAAATTAACCATTTTAACCCTTAGACACGTATTTTAATTCTGTGAAAATTTCCCGACCTGGAACCTTAGCGCGACGTGGCGCTATCGCACCGTGTCTCTGGAAAGTGGCAAATGGGAAATTGCATGGCGGCATGACGCGGAGCTATTGTATTTCCACTCTGTTTGCGACCTGGAATTTTGGTGCGATGTGCCACTATAGCGGAGTAACACTAAAAATTGACAATTTCCATTTAAGCTGGCTTCGCGATGCGCTGATGGCTCAGCACCTAAAAAGGCTCTAACTCTTTGTTCGGGTGTCGGATTTGGGCAAATTTGGTATCGATGGAAAGCTTATTGAATTTTCCATATGACAAAAAGTGAAAATTTTGTAACTACCACATGTATAAAAGTGGATTACTCTTTTAAAGCAAGTCTTTAACATTTTTGGAATGATTTTAAGCTAGGTAAAAGTACAGGGTATTACAGTAGGATAATTCCTCTCATAAGGCTTTAACTAATGAACACATAAGAACTCACCATGTCCTCCTGCATCAACACAACACCTAACCCAATGTCTGAAGTATCACAAAAGACGGTAAAACTCACACCCTCTCTAAGCAAAGTCAAGATAGGAGCCGAAGTCAATAAATCCTTGAGATTTTGAAAGCTCGCCTCACATGCATCGAACCACTGAAAAGAAATCTTTTTTTGGGTTAACTTGGTCAACGGTACTGTAATAGAAGAGAAACCCTTAACTAAACACCAATAATATCCTGTTATGCCAATAAAACTTTGAATCTCGGTGGGTGAAGTAGGTCTAGACCAATCACAAACTGCTGCAACCTTAGCTGAATCAACCATAATACCTTTTTTAGTCATCACATGACCTCAAAAATAACAGACTCCAATGAAAACTTGCACTCAAAGAACTAGGCACACAAATTCTTATCCCTTAATCTCTTAAGCACATCCGTAAATGCTCCTCATGATCAACCTCACTTTTAGAATACACCAAGATATCATATATAAATATAATAATAAAAGAGTCGAGATACGGTCGAAACACCCGATTCTTCAACTTCATAAACATAACAGAGGTATTGGTCAACCCAAAGAACATGATCAAGAACTCATAATAACCATATCAAGTCCGAAAATCTATCTTTGAAATATATGAAGCTCTAATCCTCAACTGGTGATAACCGGACCTTAATGAAACTTTAAAAACACTACAACACCCAAAGTTGATCAAACAAATCATCAATGCAAGAAAGAGGACACTTATTCTTAACTATCACCTTATTCAACTGCCGATAATCAATACATAACCCATCCGTTTTCTTCACAAACAAGATAGGTGCAGGATAAATCCCTTATCAAACAACTCCTGCAAGTGATCCTTCAGTTCTTTCAACTCTGTTTGGGCATCCTATAAGGAGAAATAAAAATGGGCTTGGTGCTCGACTTAAAATCAATATCATGATCTATAGGCATACCAAGCAAGTCCATAGTGAACACATCTATAAACTCATGGACAACACAAACAGAATCTAAGAAAAGAGGCAAAACAACACTGGTATCATGAATTTGAGTCAAGTATAATAAACATCCCCTCTCAACCAATTTACGAGCTTAAACATAAGATATAATCCTCTTGAACCCAAGTGAAGTGTACTCATCCAAGCTATCTTTGGCATACCCGGCGAAGCTAAAGTCACGGTCTTGGAATAATAATCTAAGACGGCATGATGAGGGGCCAACCAATCCATATCCAAAATAACATCAAATCAACTATATCTAATATGAGCAAATCTACCAAAAATCTCACACCCGACAAAAGTCATAATACAAGATCAGTGTGCCCTATTCGCCACTAAAAAATCACCTACCCAGGGTAGATACACGAATAGGCATAGAAAGAGGCTCATTAACAGAATCAAAACCCAAAGTAAAATATTTTGACACATAGGAAAAAGTCGATCTAGATCAAATAATATAGATGTAGGTCTAAAATAAATGGGGATGATACCTGTAATCATAATATCAGAAGCCTCTACCTCAGGTCTGGCTGGTATAGTAACACTAATCATGACCACCAGCTGCCTCGGTGGCCCCACGGCTACCCTCATGAGCCTTACTACCTGTGCCCCTCACACCTCTGGTAGCACCCCTACCCCTCACAGCAAGAATAGAAGTAGTACAAACCACCTGGCGGGGACGGTCCCTGGCCACATGGCCAATATCATCACACAGATAGCAACCTCTACGACCAGTCTCAACAGGAGAATGTACAATTGAGCTCGAAAGGCCACCCTAAAATGCTAAACTAGAAGATCCACCACCTGAACTCTATAACGCCACCTGCACTGGCTTACCCTGGTACCTCTACTACAAAAAATCTTGTGACACCTAATTTTTGCCCTCCACAACTAAGTTTAATTTCAAGTTTCTTTGATTTTTGAATAAAATTACAATATTTATTTTATCTGAATAAAAAGTTTTCAAAGTATTTATCAGGGTAAAATTATCATTTTAAGTAGAGATTATATATTATTGTATTCAATTATATGAAATTATATAATTTTGTTACTTAAATATTTATTTTACAAAATATCATATTTTAATCAAGGCTTATCTTGAAAATAAATTCAAATGGTTAAAATCTTAATTTAAATGTAATTTGTTCTTGAAAATAATTTATTTGAAAAATATTTGTTTGATTTTTATTAAATCCAGGAGCTCGGAATTAAACAAAGTATTAATTCGTATCAAATTTTAATTTAATTTAGCCGATCTATTAAATTTGACCAAAATTGAAATTAAATTGACCATAATGCGATACAATTGGCCAATTAATTTTTAATTTGATCAAATATTTAATGAATTGACTAAATCCTAAATTGATTGGGCTTTTTTTTAAAATAACCTCAAATCCTTACAAAAATGCCAATATTAATCCCAAAATCAGAATTTTAAATTTTAAAATTCAAAAATTGTACTATATTGTATAATTCCACCTCAACCTAGTCCTTTTCCCAATTTGAATTTTGAATTTATACTAGATAGTATATTTCCACCTCAACCTTGTTCTTTTTTCAATTTGAATTTCAAAATTTGTACTAGATTGTACAATTCCCTCTCAACATTATCCTTATTTCCATTTGAATTTCAAAATTTGTACTACATTGTATAATTCCACCTCAACCTTATTCCTTTTTTCATTTTTAAAATTCAAAATTTGTACTAGATTATACAATTTCACCCCAGCTTATCCTCCAACAACTCTTACCCTTAATTTAAAATTTCCAAAACACTCCTAAATTCTTTCTCTCACATTGGTGGATGAAAGAAATGAATCCCTATCCTTTCATATAAATACTACCACTATTTTGGTAAAAATACCAAGTCTCAAAGAGTGGAAAAACCTTTTGAGCAAACAGTTAAATTTCTTTTGTTTAGTAAAATTTTCAAGTAGTAGTCTAATCGGGATTCTCGAAAGATTGCTTTTCGGTGGTGATAAAGACTCTGAAGAAAGTTTGAAGTCCCATTTTGCTTCCCCAAAAAAGGTAAACACACCTTTTCCCTTATAATTTTATTATTATTTTCTTCTTCATTTCCTTCTTTGTAGTTCGTAGTTGTAATTTGATTTGTTGGGATTGTTTGTTGTAGCAACTTTGAAGGCCATAAGACGTTGTCATATTGATATTATGGTTATTTTCATGTTCATGGTATAAAAATAAGCTAGCAATAGTTGAACATGTTTCTTTGGCTTTATTCCTTGATCATTATGGATGAAGTTTCAATCTTTGCTTAAAAGACGTACTCATGCCTTGTTTAAATTTATTGTTGGCGGATTTGTTTATTTTTAGCATGTAAAGTTGTGTTTTTAGCATGTAAAGTTGTTTCCTTTATGTTGAAAAGAATAGTTAATATTGATTATTTCTCCTTCTTGAATTTATTATTTGATTATTATAGATAAAGTTTCAATCTTTGCTTAAAAGACGTACTTATGCTTTATTTAAATTCATTGTCGGCGGATATATTTGTTTTTAGCATGTAAAGTTGTTTTCTTTATGTCGAAAAGAATAGTTATTATTGTTTGTTTTACCTTAATAAAATAGTAATTGGTTAAGTTAAGAACTTGTCATTTGCTTGCTAATTATTTTAATGGATTTCAAAACCCTCATATAAGAGATGAAGTGCTAGATTTATTTTCCATCTAAGATATTTATTCCTTTTTTTCGCATGTTATTATGTCAAAATGGTGAGAAAATTTAGATTTTTGTGGCTAAATAGAGTTATTTAGATATTTTAGAGTCATGCATAGTATGATTGTTGAATAATATTTCACTTTTAGTGATGCTAAGCTTTTAGTCTAACTTTCTTACTCCCTTCGGATTGCTATATGTGCTCTTTGTGTGTGTAAAGACTTGATTTGTGTCTCTCTTTGATTTAGAATATCAAAAGAGAATAAATGAAGTCTTAGAAAGATAAATCATAGGTCATTACATATTTTCGCTGAAGTTGGTCATAATTTAGATGTATGAATCATCATTAATTTCGTCTTAGTTGGAGTTTAAGGATTCCTTTTCTTAAAAGTTAGCCTCTTCTTCTTTGTTATATGAGGTAAGTTTCTTTTCTTTGGATAATTTGATTTGTTTTGATATCGCAATTTACTATTTCTTTATGCTTGAGAATTCTATTTTCCATTTCATCATTTATCTATTAAGTGTAAAATTTTGAACACGTATTAATTCATGTGTCTTTTTCTTTGCATGAATCTGTTCTGGAGTCCAAATGGAATCCTTTCCTCTTGCATTTTGTAATGGGCCAATGAGGCCTATCTCTCTGAGTCAAGTCCAAAATTTAAATTCAAATTCTATTATATAGCGTTCGGGTGCAAGAAGATAGAAGAAGAAGATGAAGAAAAATGGGTCAAAACCCATTGATGAGGTCGCTAAGAGACATGAAAAGTCTCGATTTTTAGTATTGTCTTATTCTTTATTTATTTATTTATCTATTTGTTCATTCATTTAGGCCTCGAATCCAAAGTTGTAATTTAATACAGGTAAAGAGGATTTTGGGCCTCAAAGGTCCGACAACTAGCTTAGGACAGGTTATGGGTTAAAAGCCCAAGTATTTAGATTAGGGAAGGTGAAGATGGGTCAAAAACCCAAATTAGCTTAGGACAGGATTTATGGATTTGGGCCTAATGGCTTAAGTCATTTAGTTTTTCCCTTTCCCCTTAATATGCTAATTGTTCTTAGTTTTCTTAGACTTAGTTAAAAATTTTCGTTAAATCGTTAAAATTTATTTTGCACAAATCTTGAAGACAATTTTTTCCTTAATCGTTTTCTTTTCATAAATCTATTTTCCTTTTTAAAGTTAATCAAAAAAGTTATTTTCAAATAGTCCGGATAACCGCAAGTTAGCGAATACTCTTGGTGCCTTAACAACTTTCTAAGAGTATTAATAGGAACCACTTACTCGAAATTTCTAAACTTAAAAGATTTTTTCTATTTTGAATCTTTTAAGTAATATTTTTAGTTTTTCTTGATATTTTCTCAAAAATCAAGTGGCGACTCTATAATTTCTTAAATTGTTTCAAACTTTTTTTAAGGTTTCGAAATAATTTAAATAGTCAAAGAATAATATTTTCCAAACCCTTCGATTAAAAGAGGGACAGAACAAACTTGACCTCTAAACTCACCAAAACGGCACACCTTCCTGGAGCCTCTCTATGATACCTGAAGAATGCCCTCTGTCATCTTCGCATGATCCACAATGCTCTAAAAAAACGCTCCAAATACAATCATCTAAGATGAAGTCAACTAAACAGAAACATCAAAAGCCTTCACGAACTTTTGAATCTTCTCAGACTCGGTGGAAATGCTACCATAGGAATATATAAACAAGGCATGGAAGTGTTACTCATACTTAACAACCGTCATGGATCCCTGCTCCAAATTATCCAATGCATCGCGCATACAATCTCTCAAACTGAAAGGTACAAATCTCTCTTGAGAAAGCCTCGACGAACTGATACAAAGTCAACTCAAGAGAATCACGGGCTCTACAACTGAAAAATGACCTCCACTAATCTATATACGCATCTCTCAACTAATAAGATGTAGTATAAGTCACACCATCTGCACAGAAAGAGTGAAACACAACTCAAAACATAAGGTATGAAATAACTTCACACGATAAATAATAAAACGAGGAAAGTTTTCGAAAGCCATCCTATTGTTTCTCCAAAACTGATATGGACGTCTATGTATCGATCCGCGAAACTATATTAGACACTTCATTCTTACACCATTGAGACCAATGAAACTAACTATTCTGATACCAATTTATCACGACCCAAAAACAGAGCTCATGATGGCACTTTATGCGGCAAACCTTGACAAGCAAGCCCCTCAACCAAACTTATATACACAGTAAAAAGATAGAAGTTCCCCTACGGTAAGACTTCTAGAATGAAGTTGATCCACATAGATATAATAAAAACGGAAAGAATAAAATCAACACATGTGATCATAGCTTCAAAACCTGGTATCAAAGGTGTAAGAACTACTAATACTATCCAGGAGTCAAATACATCTGAAAAACAACCACAAAGAAATAATATTTATCTTTTAATACTAATAAAGACATAACTAATACAAAATAGAGGTAAACTCCAGACACATGAATGTGCAACCGCTATCTTGGAAGCTCCAATAATTTCCTAAGTCAAGCAAGTTGAGGCACACTCGGGCTAGGACCTGTACCAAAAGAGTTAACTCCTACTTGTACTCAGTAAATATCATAGTCCGACCAAGCAAAGTATTAAATAAAGCATACAAAATATACACTAAGGACACGTCACCTGCAATTAGAAAATGTCCCACAACGTAGCCCACATTTCTTGCACTAATAGTTCTAATATATCACATATAGTGTAACATCACACCAAGATAGAATACAAATATGCATTATATCACATATAAGTAGAACAAGAGGAAACATGCATATACAAGCTCATCAAATACAAGTAAAAGAAGATAAGACAATTACATAAATAGCAAGTCAATATGACAATACAACATAATATAAACACAATAAAGCAAGTGCAATGTATATGAGATGATGATGATGATGCATGAGGTCATCGCACAACCTCCGGAATTATCGAACAATCTCCGTATACACCTACGAAGCTAAAACTTTGCGACATAGGACCCATAGGAGTTCGTCAACCAATATACAATCCACATATCTCATATTTCCTTTTCGGCACATCCCTTATAAATGGTATTATAAGGTGTTACAACATATCCTCCCCGACACATCCCTCGGGGAAGATTTTTTTAAAAAGGTGTTGCTATTTTTACCCAGGTGTTACCACGGTGGTACCAATGTTTCATGAATGAGTATGATATGAGGATGTAATGCTCACAACCAATCACAATGAGTATTTCCACAACCAAACAAGTGATATATTTCCATAACCAACCACAGCGATACATTTTCACAACTATGTGAGCTAATATCCACTCATTATTTTCGTTTTATCAATGAATTTTCACATGTCTCATATGCCAATAAAGTATGAATATAATCACAATACACCAATTCTACTACATTAAGCATTTTAACAACACAATACAATTATTCACAAGTATTCAAGGCTATCAATATCACATACACGGTTACACATATTATATAATATCTCAATTTCGACAATTACATCACATATAGGCCCCCACATGGGCACAACACATAGATAGACATTTTCATGATTAGTTCTCACCCTTGACATATATTTTGTACCATCATTTACTATCCAACCCAGTCCGAAAGAGTTAACTCATGACCTACCTCAAAAGCCGAAACCGGTCAGCTCCACCTTGAACCCATGACCTTACTTTCCACAAACAATCCTGAACTCCTCTAAAATATTAATTATGGAATCTACGCATCAAAATAAAACTAAAGACACCGATACTGACTACTTTTGGTTCGGAGTCAAAACGAACTTCCAAAATCGGTTTCAAAAAAGAAGGGCAAAATCATAACTTTACTTTAAAAATGTGTTCTCCATATTTTTAGAAATCTACAGCAGAAAATTCAAGTCAAATCGAGTCAAAAATGAGGTTCAAATCGAAGAAAACCCATTTTTAAGTTTTACCGTATAAAATCTTTGAAACTCGGGTTAAAATCAAGAATCGGAGTTGTTTAGAAGGTTAAATTGATGAAAAACTAGTAATTATAGGATAAAAATATTATTCAAGTTAAAAGGAGTGAAATTAGGGTTTAAAATCAAGCCCTAAGATATTTGGAGTTTTGAGATATTAATCAAGAAATTACTAATAAAAGGGTGAATTCTTACCTTAAATTTGTAATAGAATTAAGAAATAAATTTTAATCTAGCTATCCAAACTCGCACAAGCTTCACTTTTAAGCTCTCACACTATTTTAAAGTTTAACTCTCAAGAGGAAAGATGAAACATGAGCAAAATGGGCCTAAAAAAAGGAGAAAATTTTGTAATTTATAGCAGATTTTTCTGCTATAGCAATTTTTTTTAGTCTAGCGGATTTTGACAGGGTGTCCGAAATTCGTTCAAAGTTCGATTATACAAATGAACTATGCAATCACACTAAATTCAAAGTTTCAGACTCGTAGGCGAAGTCAGATTTTCAAAAAAATGTCATTTTCACAAAGTTGACCCCCAAAATTCGAAATCATAATTTTCCAAACCGAGGGTCGAAATGAGACTTAAAAATCATAAAATCACACCAAACATGTTATCACCCTAAAATTGACGTTTCGGATTTACTGGTGAAGTCAGATTTTCTATCCGAGATCGTTTAGACTAAATATGAGTCACACACCCATATTTTTAATTTTTCAACTTTTCGACCAATGGGTCAAAATGAGCTCGGGTGCACCGAGACCCGAATCAAAGATCTACCCAACCTAAAATTGACATTCTAGAACTGCTGACATAGTCTGTTCAGTCATCTGTTATACGGATCAAAAGATATCCATAAAAGTCCAAAATCAGGCTCTCGAAGTCATGAAAAATCACAGTATCGCATAAATGGTACCAAAATGCAGCGAAAATTATGGCAATCACCCCCACACCCCAAAAATGCCATAATACAACTACGGAGAGGGGTAAAGTAGTCAAATCAGATAAAATCACAAATTTCACATATTTCATCAAAGCTTCAGATTGTTACAATTTGTTCAACTTTATAGAAGTTTTAATTACCTACTTGTGCACATCTAAGATTGGAGACAATTGAGGTCGGCTGAGGCCAAGTTAAGAATATGTTTATATATTATACACATTAAAATCCTAGTTGCAAACATGAAGGAATCTTTCTCTCCAAGTCATTGTGCACGTTTTTGGGGTAAAATCCTATCCGAAATGTGTACAACTTTTATTCTTGAAGACCAGTTACCTTTAACCAAAATCGTGTAGGATTTTACTACTTCTAAAAAACTGATCTCTTCCAAGTTTATCATTAATTAGGCATAACAAGGACCAAAATTTTTATCAATGGGGCTTTCAATTATGGGATCGTAAAATGAATGAATTAACCTATCATAATAAATTACAAATTATTCAACTAAAATTTTGTAATAGCACTCCTATGTATAATTTCAAAATCGTTCATTAAACCTTATTTACTCTCCGTGTTAAGATTACATATACCAATCAATTGAATTAAATTTCTGACAATTTAATTCATTGATTAATTTAATCCTTTATTTCAACATTTAACTTCTTTCACATTATGGATATAAAATTCACTCCCAGGATCACTTTCACATGAAAACTTATAAATAGTCATAAAAAGGTATAATCGATCACAAGATTGATACATGGATTGTTATCATCCAATCTAGCAGGAATGTATTAACCAACAAAAGAGTTTCACCGTTTGATAGATCAAAATAAAAAATTAATCACATTGATCATAATAATTATATCAAGATTATGAGTATAAGTACATTTAACGATCTAGAGAAGTTGTTTCATATACATTGAGAATATGAACAAGAGAAAAGAAATAAAGGTACCATTGAAGTTGTCCCAAATTTACTAAAAGACACTTTAACTTTGCGGACGTCCTATTACCCCCAAAACCAATTCTAACGATAATACATACACACTTTTTACTTCAACTATGTTCTCAAATAATGTGTGTGTCTCATCCTTATTTAAATAATATAATATCACTTTTTCTATCCATTTAATAAAGGGTCGAGTAAAAATTCAAGTTCTTCACATTTTAACCTATTTCACTTTTTCTTCTCTTTTTTTCCCCGATGAATCTCACCGGTAAGAAAACTCTACTCTCCCCCTTCTTTTCTCTCTCCGGTGAATTCCACGATCAACTTCACTTTCCCCCTTTTTTTATTTTACTACCTATATTTTTCAACTTCAGGCTCTTCAATTTGTGAATTTTGAAAATTTCTTCTATTTCTTAACTTCTCTTCCATTGTTATATGTTTTCATTTTTTAATCACATTTTGGAAGTAGAAAGCGATGTTAATTTTTTGACATAATGAATTTTACTCAAAATTTTGTTTCGTTTTTATTTCAAGCTTCCTTTTTCTTTCCCTAATTTTGGTGGTCATATGTACACTTTGTTTTCAATTTTGATTGTCTTTAAGTTAGGCATTTTCACTTTTTTTTTCTCTGTCGTTATGTTTGAAGTCGATATTGAGATCGATCTGTAGGTAAAAATTGATGAATACAGGTAGTCGATCTAAATTTTTGATATCTTGAGGAATAAATATTATTTTTATAAATTTACTATAAAAGCTTTGTAAATTCTTTCTTTCTTCTTATTTGGAGAAGACGAGTTGCCATCTGATATGATACAACCCACGGAACATAAGAAAAGGCACAAACAGTCTACAAAACTAGGCAAACCAGAGAGCCTTTTGGAGACCTAGTTTCAGCTTCATAAAAACACCACAACAAGAAGAGAACAAGGTATTTATTACACCAAAATAGCAAACATCCAAACTATGTTAACAACAAAAAGATGAAGAACAACAACAATGGAACAAGAATAAGAAGTCACGGGTTTGGATTACAAGAACACAACCCATAACGATTTACAAGAAAGTAAAGGATAGAAAGTGAGACATAGATTATTACAAGATTAATGACCAAGTGTATATCAATTACTAACCGCTAATAAATGTAACAATCAACACCACACTCTTACGGTGACTGCCAAGGGAATCAACTCACTTCAAGATCTATCGTTTCCAAGCCCTAACTAAGACTACACTAAGGTATTCTACTGTCAAGAGAGAGGAATTACAATATGTCAAATGTTTATCATTCATAAACTACCGAAAATAAGACTAAAGGATCCTATTTATAATCTATTACAAAATGAACACAAAATGACTCTAATACCCTTAATGAGGAGGGGCGGTCATAGAGTGTCACTTAGACAAGGATAATTGACCAAAATGCCCTTGAGGCTAAGTGACCAAAATGCCCTTAATAAAAGGAACCAAAACCGTGAATCAACAAGTGTGGTCCAAACCCAAGAGTCCTCAAGTTTTCAAGGCTCCAAACAATCTTCCACACTCGGATTTGTTTAGTGGCATGCTCAAAACGACCCCTCCAAGTATGATCCCGTGCCCTCCATGCTACCAAAGCTTGATTCTTCACATAGTGATTTTGAATGATGTCATCGAAAGTTAAGGCGAATGTCCTTTCTCTATGAACAATCATCTCTACTGGGTTCGGTCAATACACACTAAGTGTACTAACACAAGAAATTAAAATGTGACCACTCTAATAATCAAGATTAGATTATATTTAATCATGTGATACAGTCATAAAAATACTTGTCCAACTTCATGTTTGATTGTGAACACAAATTTGTAACTTAGAAGAACCAACAATTTAAACTTCCATGCTGGAGCCATAAAACTCCACACACAAATTGTCTACTGTATAACTATTGGACACGCATACAAACACAATGATCTATTTTTAAAACAAGACTTTATTGATTTGAATGAATATAATAAAAAGTCTTACATAAAAAATGTAACATAATACCATAGCTAAACTACATGATTAATAGTCTATGATGCACTAAAATAAAGAATACTCCTCATGAAGATATTCTCCATGCTCAAATTCAAATTCAAAAGGTAAAGCGATCTCATCCATCTCACCACCAGCACACATCAAATGTGCATCAAATCTTATTGATATCGCCAGTTATATTCTTGGCATCAGATGGAGTAACAATAAAGGCTACTTCAACCTTAACCAGAGGTCGAGAGTTTGACCTTGGGTATGGAGAAAACTCTATTGGGAGCGCTGCCATTTTAATGGACCCTGCAACGCGTGATCCGAATTAATCGGGGCTCCAATGCAGACACCGAACATCGAATGAAAAAAAATAAAAAATAAACCAACACTAGCAAATCCTGCAAAATAAACACCTTTCTCCCCCTTCCAGTGACAAGGACTTTTCTTTTTTGGCATTCCATTTTCATTGAATAGCACACCATTATCTTACGCAAAGCATTTCACAAAACAATCAAACTTGAAAAGATCATATCTTCAAATCTTCTTTTTAAATCTAGGATTTTTTATTATTATTTAAAAAAAAAAACTAAATTCAATTTTCAAGACCATGCAACAACACAACCTTTACTTTTTAAGTTTTAACGTTTCGATTTTAGGATAGAATGGCTACATTTAATTATACAAAATCTTGAATCCTAAATCGAGTTGTTAAAACTTAAAATGAAAGTTAGATTGTTACAATCTAAACTTCGACTCTGTGCACAAAATTTATAAATATCTTGAGCCATTTGGTAGCTGTGCTTTTGTATCCTGTAGCTAAAATCAAGGCATCGAACTATTTTTTCGTACCATAAGTAAATTTAACATAATTTCCTTTGATGTCTTTATCGAAGGTAAAACCCGATGTACAAAATAAGACCGACCATAAAAGTTGCAAAATAAATTTATATTTTGAAAAAAAAAAAAATTATTAAATAAAATATTTATTCCCTATACCTTGATTTTTTCTTCTTTGATTTTATGGATTGTTCCAACATCAATAACAGAAGATTTACCAGTAGTTTTTTTTAAGATAAAAAGATCCCTTTTTAGCCTATTTATTCCAAAGACAGAAAGATCTCCATATGTTAGTTTGCTTAACATCATTAACGTTTGATCCACTATATTACATGGAATATTAACAGATTCCCCTTTGCACCATTTTCTTCGTCAGAACGTGTACCTATAAACCAGAAAAACTAAAACATGATGATTATTATAATGAACTTTTTTTTTTTTTTTTGTCAACTATTATAATGAACTTTGATACAACTAATATTGAAAGATCATGTTTGTGTGATATTATTTCTTTTTCGGTTTCTTTTGGAAAAATGATATATTTTTATATTCTTTAAAAAATAATTTTACCTTTAATGATATGATTTCAACTTTTAGCGATAAAAAAATCAAAG
>NC_061114.1:171013282-171015655 GCF_002878395.1 Capsicum annuum | reverse complement strand
AGACCCCACAAAGTGGGAATACACTGGGTTTGTTGTTGTTGTTGTTTCATTTGATCGGGGGTTTTTTATTTTTTATTTTACCTGTTTTTGGGTAATTCATGATCCAGAATGGTTTCTATTCAAAAATTTTATTTTGTGATATAACTATACAAGTAACTCAATTGACAAAAGGAGGACTACCCCGTATCCTAGGGGCATTATGAAGTTCTAAATAGTTTGCTTCGACTTGAATAGTTATTGTTTTGAACTTCATGTACTTAGCTGACTGTTCTCCTGAAATTTGTACTCCCCAGCCCCGTGGTATATCAAAGTTACCCTGGATTGGGCCTCTCCCTGGGGACATAGCTGAGATAGAGGCTTATTGTAGAATCTTTCGAGCTGCTGAACAACTTCATAACACATTAATGGACACACTATGCAATCCAGTGACTGGAGAATGTAGTATATAATACGATGTACCCTCAGGAGATAAACATTTACTGGAGTACAAAATAGTTTTTGTTCTAGGATGTATGGTATGTCTTCTAAAGAAAGGAAGGGAGGATGTCCTATCTGGGAGATCCTTGATCGTCAACACATTTAATGGTTTAGATGTGCATGTAATGGATGATAATCTTCCTCCCCTAGATTGAAATGAAGAGGTATAGTGAGAGCTTGCATGTTGCTCTCGAAAACTTTTTAACACCAGATTATCCTAGGAGCATCGATGTATGGAGAAAGCTGCAAAGACTGAAGAATATATGTTATGATTCTGGATTTCCCCGTGGAGATGATCATCCCTGCCATACATTGTTTGCTAACTGGGATCCTGTTTATTTTTCATCGGAAGAAGAGACACAGTCTGCAAGTTCTGAGGTTGCTTTTTGGAGAGGTGGCCAGGTAACTGAAGAAGGTCTTAGATGGCTGTTGGAGAGAGGGTTCAAAACTATTATAGATCTCAGAGCTAAGACTATAAAGGACAACTTCTATGAAAAATTGCTGAATGAAGCCATTTTATCCGGAGATATTGAAGTTCTTAAACTTCCTGTTGAAGTTGACACAACACCTTCAGTTCAGCAAGTTTGCTGCAATGGTCTCTGATGTAGACAGAAGACCGATATATCTCCACAGTAAGGAAGGACTTTGGAGGACATCAGTTATGGTCTCTAGATGGAGAAAATGCATGAAGCGTTACACACTACACTTTGTGCCCAATGCCAATAAGGATGTCACATCCAGTGTGAATTCCTTGTGTGGTAGTGGTGGAAGGCAGGAGATAGGCACACTACCTAACTCAGAAGAAAATGAAATTCTTACTTATGAAGGTATGTCTTCAGCTGATCATGAAAATAGGACACTACCTACAAGATTAAACAACGTAAATTTTGCTAGGGAACTCAGACAAATTCCTGGAGCTAGGGAGAACAAATATCTAAACAAGAATGTAGCTGATGATACTGTTGCATCCACTTGGAAAGGCACATTGCTTGCAGCTGATAGTGGGGTAGTATCATATACTAATGAAAACCCTCTTAAGTCTCAACTGCCTCCCTCTAATCTGTTCTCCCGAAATGAGATGTCTACATATTTCAGTAAGAAGGTTTCACCGGCAACATATTTCTCTCATGAAAAGAAAAGATTGGAAATAGCTGAAGGGAATGAGATCATAGACAGTTTTGCTGGGGACAGAGATATAGAGTCTCAAAATCCAAATGGGCCATGTAGAAATATGCATTTACCAATGAAATCTTCGAATTCCTCTGCAAATACGAAAAAAAAGTATGGGATCCATCATGATTCTGCAACTCCAATTTTGAATAGATTCAACAATGGTAAAATAAGTATTTCTGTTAAAAATAGTGTTACTATTGATGCATCTAGCGAGTTGGATACTAATGATGTGTACTCAGCCACAGAAAGAAGGAACACTGAAGCCGTCAGACCTTCAGTTGATGCTGACATGGAGCTGATTGAAGGAAATATGTGCACGTCCACAACTGGTGTTGTAAGAGCGCAGTCCAGAAGGAAGGCAGAGATGTTCTTGGTTCGCACAGACGGGTTTTTGTGCAACAGAGAAAAGGTGATACAAGAATAATGGCCGCCTTAGCTTTTGACGACATCATTCAAAGTCACTATGTGAAGAATCAAGCTTTGGTCGCATGGAGGGCATGGGATCATACTTGGAGGGGACATTTTTAGCCTACCATTGATCAAACCCAAGTGTGGAAGATTGCTTGGAGCCTTGAAGACTTAAGGACTCTTGGGTTTGGACCACCTTTGTTGGTTCACGGTTTTGGTTCCCTTTACTAAGGGCATTTTGGTCACTTAGCTTTAAGGGCATTTTGGACAATTCATATTGTCTTCCAACACACCAAGGGTGGCCTTGGTGTGTTG
>NC_061114.1:170981299-171013182 GCF_002878395.1 Capsicum annuum | reverse complement strand
CACAATGTTCACTGTCCGTCGAAAGGGATTTCTACACCCTATTCTTGCTTCGTTTTGTTATTTACACTTTTTTATATGGTTGTTGTTGGGCTGGTTGTTCATATTTCTCATCTAGCTAGATTTTTATTTTTTGCTTAACATGTTGATTGATAAAGGAGGGTATTTTTGTAAATTAATAATTTATTTTATAGAAATTATATAAGAAATATTATTTCTAACACATCAAACCAAACAAGGTATAAAAATAATGTGAGTATAACTAATACAAGCATTACTAATGCAAGCATTACTAATACACCATATTCTGTATTAGTCTTATACATTATACCAAACGACCCCTAAAAGACGGTTGAGTTACAGTAAAAATAATCCACAAGGGGAAGACTAGTAACCAGAGAAAATTGAAGGAAAGGTGTCTTTTTAGTCTTGAATAAAGGATTGGTGATATTGACCAACTTAAAGGGTCAAACATCATTTGGAAACTTGATTAAGTTAATTGTGGAGTTGATTAATATTTTTAAAACTTTCTAATCTTTTTAAAAATACAAATCAACCCAACTTACGCCCCTCTTCAATCCAAATCAACCAGTCTCTCTCCTCTCTCTCTCAACAACTTCGGATACAAGCACGATCGTGATTGTAGACCAAAACGTTGAGATTCGAGCTCATGGGCTACCCGACCAATGGAACAAGCTTTGAAGTGTAGAGGACAAGTCCCCAACACTCCAAAGCCGCCTTAAATGCACACTCCAAGACCACCCCTTAGCCATGGCTCATTAAGGGCATTCTAGTCATTTTGTATTAAGTTGTAACCTAGGCTATAAATAGAACATGTTAGGTCATTTTTTCATAACTTTGATGATATTTTGAGAGCTCTAGAGAGATTTTTGCAAGGTGAATTCCTTGTAAACAAGTGTGGATATCACTTGTGTTGGTGCTAGATTTGAAACGTTGGTTACTTGGGAATCCCATTCCCTTGAGGTCACCGTAGAGTTTGGTGTTACTTGTATGAATTCTTGGGTCTTTATGTTTAATATACACGTACGTTCATAGTATTTGTACATTTGTATGTCAAGTTATCTATCTATTTATCTATTTCATTGTTGTTGTTGTTCATTCTCGGGTTTGGTGTCCCAAAACCAAGACTTTGTGTTCTTCTTATTCTTGTACTTTTGTTGTTAATCTAGTTTGTTGGCTCGCTGATTTTAGAGGTTTTGAACACCTTAATATCTTGTCGTTATTTTATTTTCTTTGTTGTTGTAGTGAATCCGAGTGGTCACCAAAGGGGTCCTCGGTTCTTCCAACTTATGGATTGTTTTGGTGTATATTTTGTGTCTCCTTTGTCGATCTTATATCATCTTCTCTCAAATACCTCCCAACTAACAGTTCTGCAAAATTCTTCTTTCAATCTTCAGCGAAAAAAAGTCGAGCGAGTTCCCTTTCGACTTTCAACCGTCAATCAACGTGAAGACTTCTTCGGTGACAACAACTTCGAGTTCTTTTTCGTCCCATTTCCTTTTTCATAGGTAAAAAATTATGAAGAAACAGAGGAACTTGAGCCAACTACTCTTGTATTATTAAATGTGTACTAAATAAAATCCTAATTTCTAGCATTTTTTCTTCTTGTTGTCGTACTATTGATTCAAATTTGTTGGTAGTTTTTGTTCTTAGTTGATGTTCTTAGTGTGTGTGTGTGTGATGTGTTGGTGTTGCTGGGTTGATTTGTTGTTTGTCTTGGAAAAAATGGTGTTGAAACATATGATGCAACAGATGAAGACATCTGATGCAACAGATGAAGACATTTGATGCAACAGATGAAGACATCTGATACAGCAGATGTTAATATCTGATGCAACAGATTAAAATTTGATACAACTATGAAAATCGATGCAATAGATGATCAATCTAATAGATCATTCATCTTTTGCGACAGACGACTCTTCTATTTGGAAGAAATCTTAACAATATTGATTCAACAGATAACTCATTTTCCAACAGATGAGTGATATGTTTCAATAGTTCAGTGATCTATTTTTATTCTCTCCAAAGGTTTACTCATCCATTGCAACAGGTCAGTTATATATTGCAACAGATAACATACCTGGTGCAACAAATCAGTGATCTATTTTTATTATTTCCTATAGATTACTCATTCATTGCAACAGGTTATTTATATGTTGCAATATATAACAAACCTGGTGCAACACATTAGTGATCTATTTTTATGATCTTGTTTGAAAAAAATCTAAACAATATTGATCCAACAGATAACTCATTTTTCAACAGATAAGTGATATGTTTCAACAGTTCAGTGATCTATTTTTATCCTCTCCAAAGGTTTACTCATCATTGCAACAGGTCAGTTATATGTTGCAACAGATAAAATACCTGGTGCAATAGATCATTGATCTATTTTTATTATTTTTAATGGATTACTCATCTATTACAATAGGTCATTTATATGTTGCAACAGATTAGTGATATATTTTTATAGTTTTCAATGGATTACTCATTCGTTATAACAGGTTGGTTATATATTGCATCAGATAACATACCTGGTGCAATAGATTAGTGATTTGTTTTATAGATTACTCATTTGTTGCAACGGTTGGTTATATGTTGCATCAGATAACATACCTGGTGCAATAAATTAGTGATCTGTTTTTATTGTTTCCAATGGTTTACTCATCCGTTGCATCCGAGTCAGACAGATTAGAGATTTGTTTTTATTGTTTCCAACGGTTTACGCATTCGTTGCAACAGGTCGGTTATATATTGCAATAAATAACATACCTAGTATAATAGATTTGTTGTCTGTTGGAACTATTTTTTTACCATTGTGCATGTTAGATTTACAGTTATCCTTTTTTAATGACGCATTAATCAATTATAATCTATTTTATGTTTCTATTAATTTAAGATAATATGGCTTCAAAAAGAAAAGAAATCGAATCAAGTCTAAGTAAAGGAACAAGTGCAGCAGATCGGCTACATCCACCACTCTATGAACTTGTTTTACAAACATTATCTCAATCAGGAGCAGAAGATAATGAACACGGGAGGGAGAAATATTTCAAAAGAGATGATCCAAATTCTAATAGTCCTTCCGCCGAAGAGTTGGTCAAAACCTTTAGCATTGATCATTATCCTGGGAGAATGCAATGTGATGGTGCCACAAATTTAATGAGTGATTTCGTGGATAAGTCACCATGGGAAAATCTTTCGACGCCTTCAGAAAAATACTTCGAGAACAAAAATTGGATGCTTATTTCAGGGAAAGCTACTTTGGGCAATATCTTGATTTTTCGGAGGACAGCAATGCTCGTTTTCAGATGAAAATGGTATACGATCTTCTCAAGCGTAGGTTTATGTATGAAAACAAAGACAAGATGGATGAGGTGTGGATAAATTACTGTGGCATGCCTATTTGTTTTGGTTGGAAGGAGTTTACCATAGTTACCGGACTAAAATGTTATCTTCCTTCTCCTTCTCAAGTTATACCTACTCTGACCCAAAAGAAAGCACCCCACACACCCAGAAAAGGCAAAGGCAAGTCGAGTGATCGTGAGGACCTGGTGTCCATTGTTGGTCCAAGCTTCAAAAATAAAAATTTGATAGAAGCGTTGAAAGATAAAGGACTCTCAAAGAAGCGCAAGCAATCATTGTGCTTAGTTTAGTTTGTACATAATGTTTTTTGGACGAGAGACGTTAACAACAACATAAGCCCCGATTTAACAAATATCTCAGAGGATCTTGAGGCATTTAACAGCTATCCTTAGGGTTATGAAAGCTTTAAAATGACTGTCCAATATTTGTTGACTCTGTTGACGCCAAAGATAGTCAACTTATATGGCTTTCCAAGGGCCTTCATGGTAAATATTTCTTTTATCATGATATGATTCATCATTTTTTTTATTCAATAATGCTTTTGATTTATTGGCGTTATGTTATAGGCTTAGACATTTGAAGTCATTCTTTATTTGAGACAACAAGTCAACTACCAGGAAGAAGTTTCCTGTCCAAGAATCCTGAGATAGTTGTCGGCCAAAACCGATAAAAATCAAAAAAAAATTATCTTTTCAATCCCACCAAGGAAGTAATGAGTCCAATTCTAATCAAGTTTTTATTTTAATTAATGATTATTTTAAATGATTTCATCATCATTCTAATATATGTACTGATTTATTTTAGATTGTCCATCCGTGGATTGTTCCGACCAATCGAGAGTTGAAGATACCATTTTTTTCTTACTTTACAGTCTGTGCAGACTTTATCGGATCCTAAGGTCATTGATGGAATAAAAATAGAATTGTTTGAAGCAACAACCATCAAAAGAAGAAGAATTTTAGAGGGTGGTCTTATTGCTGTTGACGATGGCAGTTGTAGTGGTAGTGGTAGTGGTGCTGCTGTTAGGGCTAATGATGCTTCTCTTACCATTTTTTAAACAACAAGCCATTTTGATTATGATCATACTGGTTGTATAGATTTTGCCACATCTAGCAATGTTCTATATGCAAATGTCAAGACTGCAAGGTGAAATACGATGGAGTGATTAATGCTATTAATGGACTAACTGCTTCTGTAAAGGATATAGAATCTAAGAGGGGTGTCATTCCATCAAAGAGGATTTCATATCCATACACTCCACTAGATATTAAAGCGGCTAAGACGAGAAGGAAAGATACTTCCAAGGCATCATCAAGCATCGAAAAAAGCAAAATTGCAATGCCTCTGTCTTTGTCTTGCACCGATGTTCAGTGTACAAGGGCCACAGGAGAGCAGCATGAACCGAAGAAGGTGAATGTACATCACCTTTTCCAATAAATAAACAGGCATATATCTATTTTAAATAGATGATACATCTGTTGAAAATTATCAAACAGATATATACATCTATTGCAACTGTTGTCTAACCTATTGCCTAAGATGTGTTATCTGTTGTAATAGATGAGTCTTATGTTGCAACAGATAGATCATCTGTTCAAAATTATCATACTACTCTGATTTACTTGTTTGAATTTGTCCCAATAGATGATCATCTGTTGTAACATAAGAATCATTTGTTGCTACAGATGGACAATCCGTTGTATATTTGTAATTAGCATTAATAATTCTGGATTTCTAGATAGATGTCACGATAGAAGCCACTGCTGAAGAAAATAATATCACAGTTTATAATCCATCAAATGCTTCCAAAGAAGAAGAAAAAGTGAAGCCTGTCAGTTCAGGAGAACGGAAGAATTACCCATTTGAAGGGTTAACATCTCGGACGAGGCTCTAAAAAATAAATGCAAATGATCAACGACTATTTGGAATAGATTATCGATGGGTTGTTAAAGCATCATGCCGGCGGTACATAAATTAATTTTAAAAGATATTAGCTTATATGATTCTTGTTGTAAGAACGTGACATTAACACATATAAATCATCATGTAGAAAACAAAATGACTAACGCTACAAAGTAAATGAATCGAGTCTTGGTTTTGATATGTTCGACTTTATTGTTGCACATCTCGAAATGAAAATTGGTTCTATTTGATGTCACAACCCCAAACTTGCTGGAATGATGAGGTTTAAATGTCATACATAGTACTATTAATTAATACTTTATTTAATTGCATCTGTGTATTAATTTTTTCGTCACATAATTCAAAATATTTGATAATATACTCAGCACATCGATGTCATTTTTTACTGTCTCCAAATGAAGACCAAGTTGCAAACACAAGAACAATATATAGATACACGACAGACAATTATTTGTATAAAGTTTACATCAGTAGTGCCTACGATAGGTATTGTCAACAACAGCCAGAAGTTTCCGAAAATAAGGAATGCTTAATCAACATCATCAAAGGTTTTAGCATCTCGGCTGGCTTACCTTGGCATTTGATCAACGAAGTATACATACCAATCAATTGTGGTATGAATTCCATTGGGTTTTGGCTTTCATAGTTCTAAAAGAGAGGCGTATCCGAGTTTATGACTCGATGTCGCGAAGGAGACATTTTGGGCCTTCGTCTGAGATACAAAAGCTGGCCAAAATATTGCCTACTTACCTTGATATAAGTGTCTTTTTGGACCAAAAAGTTCATACTAATTGGTCGACGATTGAAGTATACCGAGATAAAATGGGTAATCCATTTGATGTACAATATATTGAAGGAATTTTTCAACAAACCATTGGTAGCCTGTAAGTATAAGTGTCACGATTTAGTTTCATTTCATAAATTTTACAACGGTTGCATGAACTGCAAGATATGGATTACCTATTTTTTTAAAATGTGGGAATTGAGGTCCTTTTATTTCCGCTTATGCCGAGTATTTGAGAGATGAATTACAAGTACCAAATGATAGACTTAATGTCGTATTACTCCGCAAAAGATATGTTGCTCTTTTATGGAAATACGGAGAAGCAAAAGCTCAGAAGCCATACGCAAGCGACACTAAAGATCCACGACGACCAAAGCCAAATTCTGTAATACGGGATGAAGAACAACTTATCCATATTGATTAGATATTTATAGCTTGATTCCGTCAATGTAATAACCTATCCTCTTTGGTTTAACTTGTTGATTTATTTGTAGAGTAGATCATTTGTGTCCATAATGACTTTTTTACATTTCATTTATTTCATGTAATTTTCAAAGGCTTCGATTTATTTTATGTTGTCTATGAATATGATTTAATCCTTAGTTTTGAATATGATAATTGAAATGGAATATTAGATTCAAATATTACAACAGATAATACATCTGCTGCAACAGACGATATATCTTATCAAATAGATTTAGACATATATTACAACATGAGATGCAACACGTAGGTCATTTGCAAGAAATTATATAACAGGTCTTCCTACTTTTTTTATTTGCTCCAACAGATTACCGATCAGTTTTAGTAGATAGATTATATGTTGCAATAGATTGTATATCTATTACGACAGACAGACTGGAAACATCTGCATAATGCAACAGATGACCAACCTATTCCAACTGATAATCAATCTGTCACAACAGGTACTATATCTGACACAATAGATATACTATCTGTTACAACAGATATATAATCTGTTGCATTATAAAAATTTAACTTTTGCCAGACAGAAATTATTGCCACTATATGTAAAGTGAGGTGGCTTGAAATAAAAAATTATTATCATGTTCATCTCCATCTTTTTACATATTCTTCTTTATACACGGGCTCCAACCATTTAGTTAGATTATCTACTGGAAATTATATAACAGGTCTTCCTACTTTCTTGATTTATTGCAACATATTATCTATCAGCTGTAATAGATAGATGATATGTTGCAACAGATTGGATATCTGTTACGACAGACAGACCGAGAAATATCTATTAATGTAACAGACGACCAGGCTACTCCAACAGATAATCAATCTATCACAACAGGTATTATATATGTTACAACAGATATACGATCTGTTGTATTATAAAAATTTAACTATCCACAGACATAAAAATTATTGCCGCTACATGTAAAGTGAGGTGGCTTGAAATAAAAAATTGTTATCGTGTTCGTCTTCGTCTTTGTATATTTTCTTCTTATACACGAGCTCCAACCATTTAGTTAGTACCCCATAAGCCCAGACCCATTGCATTCTTCCCACAATGGTGTCACATATACCGGTTATTTTTGTGCCGGTCAGCAAACACTCGATGTATGCAAGCGAGTATGGCCCGCATGATACACCAATTCTATTTATCTGGAGCTTGATGTTCTTATTTTGAACTTCAAAATCCCATGATTTCTTCGTCAGCCGATAAATGATCCATCAGCTTACTCTGCGTCAACAACTTGGGCAACAACTTCAAGAGTGACTGCATGTGGGCTAAGAACTTGTCCTCGGTAAAGACAATTAAGTTGCAGTCATAAACCTTAATGTTTCCCTTACAGAGTAGTATCTTAACAGCGAGAAAATTTTTGGCTTCCACATTCATGACTGCAAGGATTCTCTTTGCCTTGGTCCAGCTCTTGCCGTGTGGATATGGCCTCTTCCCTCTAATATATTTAATTATTTCTTCATCCTATTAAAATGCAGAAACTAACTGATCAAGTCCTGGGCCACTAGAACCAGCTTTCTTATGGAGATCAGCGTACCTATCCTTGAAATTGCTATAGAAGTTGAGGTCTATTATCCTATCAGCAACATCATAAGCATCTGGGTACGCAAATTGCCTGCCCCTCATGAGGCAGAGAATTTCATCAACATACTGTGGTATAAGAAAGCCAATTAATTTAAATAGTTTAGTAATTGTAAATAATAAAAACACAGTGAAAAGAATCTGATGAAGAGGGTTCTCTGAATTAGTTCACAAATTACCCAGCCAACGTAACTCATGCAATAGATGTGTATTATGTTACAACAGAATACCAAGCTGTTGCAACAGATTACACATCTACTGCGTAGATTCTTCTTTATGGAGTAGATTGGAAGGCTAGGTTGGCAAAAGTAAACTTACATTGTCCTCGTACCACACACGCATATTTGTCATAATCTTGAAGTCTTTAGTGGCAAATGAATGCATGGTGTATTCTTTTTTAACCTTCCTCTTGCCATTCATGATTTGTTGCAGTTCCTCCTCCTTCTCTTTGCCAAGCACAGTGAATATGTCCACCTTTTTCAATGGCCCCTGAACTTCAACAACTCTTGGAGCGGAAGGAGTTGCAGTTTTTGCTGTTTTTATAATGGAGAGAATTTTTCTAATCTTTCTTCTCTTCCTCCTATCCGCCACTGTAGGAGTGTATGGCTCCCTCACCTCGTTGGATGGTATGACACCCCTCCTAGATTTTAACTCCTCGGAAGCTTCAACAATAGCCTCTAGCTTTTCAAGGAGTTTATCCTTTCTTTTTTTGTTCACTTTGCATTTGCAATGAGAACTTGAGGGTGGGGAGGGGTAAGAGGGAGCACCGTAATGGTGGGAGGGACCAACGTAGAGGTGAGAGGGACCTGTACAAGGGGTGTTTCCAAAAGTATTTATTTTTTGCTGAGCATGCTAATAAGCACAACTAGAAGCAACGGCAGGATGGCCGCCACCATCACAAACAACTCCACCAGTAACACCCCCAGAAGAAGTACCCGAATCTATTGTAGTTTGAGGTTGGTCGTGAAGAGCTTCAACATTAGGCAAACCTTTCCTAACTGCTCTTCTTATGGATGTTACTCCAGTAAATTTCTTCTTTATTAACTCCTCCGTTGGGTCTTATTTTGTATCAACAAGACCCAGAGTAAAAAAATAAGTCATCCCCAGCTCATCTTCGGTAGGCACGATCCAAGGATGCACAACCTATAAAAAGAAGACAAGAGGCATTTAAATAATATAATAATAATTTGCAGTCAGTTGGGTTACATAGATGTTAACACAGCCAACTTATGCAACAGATAATCTAGCTGTCGCAATAGCTGATCTGTATGTCATAACAGATTGACAATATGTTGCATCAGATTATATATTTGTTGCATAATTTCCATCAGATGGGTAATCCGTTAAGTCGGATTCAGAGAACCAAAGCAACTGATGGTTAATCTATTGTAAATATGGATCTTCTGTCGCAACAAATTACCCATCTATTGCACCAGTGCAGTTGACAGGTAATTTGTTGCAACAGACGAACCACTGTCACAATAGATAGACATTTGTTTCAATATCTTTCTTTGAGGCAAATTATTTTAGTTAAAAAAAGATATATTGCATCATCAGAAGGGTTAAATACATCAGTGTCCTGCTCCTTAATATTTTTTTGACTCCCTTTATAGCTGCCAACAACCTAAGGTTCCTTGATGAGAAACCTCATTTAAGTAATCCTTGAACTACTTTCGAAGGGGAGGAATGGCTTCACATGCCCAAGCTTGAAAAATGTAAACATGAAGCAAGCAAAAAAAGTCATAATAAGTATATAGTCATTATAAATTAATGGATGAGTAAAAAAGTGATCACTTTTACCATGAAAGCCCAAGGAAAGCTGTATAATGTGATCGTCCCTATGAATAGCTTTGTCAGTAAATATTCGACAGTCAAGTAGTAACTGTCATATCCCTAAGGATAGTCATTGAATTTGTCAAAAATCATCAGCAAGTGCCAATAAATCATCTTCTATGACTTTCCTGACGTCTCTTGCCAATAAAATAGAATGGAAGAACCAAACTAAGTACAATTTCTCCCTGCTGTTCTTTGGTGTGTCTTTATCCTCAAGATTTGCTATCAAATCTGCCACTTTGTAGCTACTACGTCCAACAATGTCCAACAACCCATCTTTTTTTATCTTATGTTTGTTGGACCCTTTGTGGGGTGTTTCCTTGATGAGAGGTTCTTCTGGACGATCACATCTCAAGCCCATCACTATGGAAAACTCTTTCAATCTAAAACAAACTGGCATGCCACAATAGTTGATGCAGACTTCATCCATCTTTTTTCTTCCCTCCTTCCCCACATACTTGATCCTGTGCTTGAGAAGGCCATATACCACACTCATTTGGAAATAGAGAGTGCGGTCCAAAGACAGCTCAAGAAAGTATGCAAAGCAGCTCTTCTTAAAAAGTTCATCTATGTTTTCATTCTTCATGATACTCCTAAGTTTGTCAAAAGGTTTCCCCAACTGACATTTAAGTACAAGATCACCAACTATTGCGTTAGGGCTATTCATCGGCATCGCAACTCAAAACATGTCAATACTAATGGTTTTGATAGAATCATGGTGGGTTTCGATATTATTTCACGCCCCATTGGTGGGGAGGAGTTATGACTTTCCTCAGCTTCATTTTTCCCTGACTGAGATTGTTTTGAAAGTTCCTCCAAATCTATCTGTATTCTAACCTTTTTTGTTTGGTGATCAGAAGTTGATCCACTTTCTCCACTTTCAATTTCTTTTTTTTGGAGACATATTTTAACTACAAAGAATAGAAAAATAAAAAATACATTGCATATGATGTCTGCATAAACTTTTTTTTAAAAAAAAAGTAAGACAAATTACAATAAATTATTCTACGCCACATTATAAAAAAAATACTCCAACGAATAAGGCATCAGTTGGAACAGATGGAAAATTTGTTTGAAGACCTATTTAATATCTCGCAATAGATATCCCACCTATTGCAACAGATGGACCACCAACACCACAACTAATTCCACCACCAATGCCACCAAGACCACGCCAATGCCACCAATACCAACACTAAGACCACCGACACTACCACCAAAAACACAAATACCGACACCAACAACAACATCCACCAACAACATCACAAACACCATCCAATAATACCACGATAGTCAACAAAAGACTGAGACAAAAACTAGGATTTTCTCAGGTGATTCCTACTTTTTTAGCATCAAAACACAAAATTGTTAACCCATTCTCGAAGATAATATAACTAAAAGTCTTCTTTTTCATCATTAACTAAAATGCCCTAATTTTTAGAATAAAGAACAAATGTAGAACTCTTCTCAAGCTCTGTTACCTATGACGAAAGAGAAAACGATGGATACAAGTGAGAATAAAGTTGAAAATAACAACTATGTGGTCGAAAATAGAAAGAAAATTGATCTGTTTTGAAGGATTGAGCAATATATTGAGTAGTTGTTGTCTATATTGTTGAGAGAGAGAGAGAGAGAGAGAAAAGAGAGAACTTGAGATTCAAAATGAGAAAAAGTTTTTCCCGCAAATGGATAATTTGTATGGGTTGATGTGTAATTTTGAAAAAGAATGACAAGTTTTGAAATTGTTAATTTGGTCTGAATTGATCTTAATTAATTTTTAAAATTTCAAAAGATATAGTTTTTAAAATATTAAATTAATGAGAACTCATTTCAACTCAGAGTGATCTATCGACGACTCGGGTTGAGATGAACTCAATACCAACATCATGCAAATGCAATGACTTAATTGAAGTTGTTGTTGGCCCTGTGAGCTCATTCATTCATCCTTAATTCTACCTAAATCAATGTAGGTACTATTATTAATCTTAACATTAAGTTAATGAGAACTCATTTCAACTCAGAGTGATCGATTAATAACTCGGATCGGGATAAACATAACACCAATACCATGAAAATGTAACGACTCAATTGAAGTTGTTGTTGACCCTATAAACTCAATCATTCATTCCTAGTTCCACCTAAATCAATGTAGGTACTATTATTAATCTTAACATTAAGTTAATGAGAACTCCTTTCAACTCAGAGTGATCGATCGACGACTCAGGTCAGGATAAATGCAATACCAACCCCATGCAAATACAACAGCTCAATTAAAGTTGTTGTTGACCCTATGAGCTCATTCATTCATCCCTGGTCCTATCTAAATGAATGTAGGTACTATTATTAATCTTAACATTAAGTTAATGAGAACTTATTTCAATTTAGAGTGATCGATTGATGACTCGGTTCAGGATGAACGCAATACCAACACCATGCAAATGTAATGACTCAATTAAAGTTGTTGTTGACCCTGTGAGATCATTCATTCATCCCTAGTTCCACCTAAATAAATATAGGTACTATTATTAATCTTAACATTAAGTTAATGAGAACTCATTTCAACTCAGAGTGATCGATCGACGACTTAAGTCGGGATGAACGCAATACCAACACCATGCAAATGTAATGACTTAATTGAAGTTGTTTTTGACCCTGTAAGCTCATTTATTCATCCCTAGTTCCACCTAAATCAATTGCAATGAAATCTGTTGCAACAAATGACTTAATTGTTGTATATTTTCAAATAAATAATCATATTTATTGCAACAGATGACATATCTGATTTAATTATCAAATAAACATTTGCATCTGTTATGACAGATGACTAAGCTATTGAAAATTTTCAAACAGATATTGATATCTGTTGTAACAGATGACATATCTGATTTAGTTATCAAATAGACATTTGTACCTATTGTCACAGATGACTGAGCTATTGAGATTTTTTAAATAGATACTATATCTATTGTAACAGACAACATATCTGTTTGAAAAAAAAATTTCTTTTAATTTAAAAGCAACCTTCTGTCCAAGTAGATAAAGTAGTACTACTAAAGGCGGTAAAAAATATTTCTTGGATAACTCAAAAATCACATGAGTAGTCTTGTCTTGTCTTTTCAATGTCACCCATTTTCTTCCTCGTGCCCCTCAAATTATTAAAGAATAATATTAATTAATGAATATTGAAACCCCTAATACTTCCTCCATTTCATTTTAGTTGGCCCCTATTAACTTTGCATAACCATTTAGAAAATGTTGCTATTAATTTGGGGCTTATTTTATCAAATTAGCCTTATTAATTATACTTTGAAAATATAAATACACTTTTTTTAGTCATTTAATATTAAGGGTAGTACATCTAGAAATTAAAATTATCTTATCTCTCTTTCAGCCTTAAATTTATTTTATCCATCTCTCAGTACCCGTCTCTCATCTTTTTATTTCTTTTCGGTTTAGGGTTATCACAGCCTTTTTTTCTCTCCTCTTTCTCATAAAGATCTTTTCCGATCTAAACCAATCCATATCTTAGATTGCTCAACTGAAATTTTTGTTTTGATCACCTTTTGACATTAAGGTATGGTTCACTATTGTTCTTTCATTCTCGTCTTCTTCTTTGCAAATTATTTACAGCTGTTTTTTATTTAATTACCACTTACCCATATCATATTTGTTTAAAAAATTTGAAGGAACTTTTAATTGTTGAATAAACGAATACAGAATTTTTATTACAATATGCAAAAAAAGTCATCTGTTGGGAGAAGTTTAAAAGTCTTGTTGGCAGTATCATTTTTTTGTATATATTTTGTTTGTTTCTTTGTTATTGATGTTGTTGGTGGGATTGGCGTTATTAGAACTTATGGTGTGGTGTTGTTGATGGTGTTGGAACATAGGATGTCGCTTCTTTGTTGTTGATAATGCTGTTTTCTTTGTAGTTGATATTTTTTATTTGTTGTTTTTTTATAGTTTATGTTGTTGATGTTGCAACAGATGGAGAAACTATTGGAACAAATCAAACCGCCAGCAAGGCTGGTTTGATGTATTCCAACAGACTTCATATCTGATGCAACAGACTCTACATCTATTGCATCAGACTCCACATCTATTGTATCAGACTCCACATCTGATGCAACAGACTCCTTATCTGATGTAACAGACTTTATATTTACTGCAACAGATGAATAATGTTCTTTCTGTGACATTAATTTTTTTCCTCGTCTTTGTAGATATAAGGAACTAAAAGATGATCAACTTTTGTTCGACCATCACAAGAGGCTGCAGTAAATTTGGGTGAAGAGGAATAAGCTGCATGTAGATGGAACCACTTCATATGTGGGAGGTATGTATTACTGATAATGTTATCGTGTGAACACACATAAAGTACACTAATTTTGTGAATACTATTTTTACTGATTAGTCATAGATTATTCAAATAAGATATCTGCTATTTTATAGTTAAGTTTGGTAGGTTCGAATTGATTAGGCTGAGGGACCATAAATATGATTCTAATACCCTATTAAGAATTAATGTCGGTTGTTTCTCATGTTTATTTGTCAAGCATTGTGAAGGGATCTAGTTTTGGTGTCGTTGTAAAGAGATTCAATAGTGATTAGACTGACTTTTAGGGTGCATTAAACTCTAGAAAGGCCTTCGAAGCCTAGCACTGCATCTAACAAGAACGGAAAACCAATATAGTTATTGCCCTAGCCCAAATTTATATGGTTAGGTTGCTCGTGGTGATGATTATATGCCAGAAGGTGCGGTAGAAGAATGCCTTCGAGGAAAAATGAGTGGTTGATGAAAGACTATATCATCTGAGAGTTAATTGAAGAGGATACATAGGGTAGAAAGTAACTTCTAGCAAATCTGGCTGATAAAATTACCTTAAAACATGAGAAATTTGTATCAAGTGCAAATATGAAAGTGTATCTGGTAATGTAAATTTGTTTATTGTCTCTCTAAGAGAAAAATAATACAGATGGTCACTTTTCTAGGGAGCTGCGACTAGGTAGCATGGTCAGGATTTTTACCTAGATAGAAAATAGCAGAAGAACAAAAAAGCTGCCTCAAGGCAATCGAGGTTTAAAATGTTGTACATTAAGTCGAGAAAACTTCCGCCAACAGCAACTACAGTTAAAGTAAGGAATCTAAGTGAAGGCGGCATATTCTAAATTTTAAATTGCATCCCATGCCTTCTTGTTTGTGGTTTCGATCAGGTCCACTATTGTTGACCTGATCGTAACCACAAACGTGATTGAAAGGCAGATTGAGTGTCACTACTTCCTTAGCAATATAGTTATAATTGATTGTGTTTTCTAGCCTTAGCATGCTTTCAACATTCTTTAGAGAAGATCAAAGGCTTGTTGTAGAATGCGAATCCTGATAATTTTCAAGCTTACCTCCAGCTTGTTAATTTGGTCTTCAAGTTTGTCGTTGTCATCTTTGAATTTGGTATAGAGTTCCTGATCTCTTGTAAGCTTGATCAGGAACACTACCTTTAAAGTTGTGGCATTGTAGAAACCCTTTAAAACACCTTCTTTAGAAGCCTCAAAGGATATATGAAGGGTTATTGTGTATGTATTTAGGTCAAGATATATTGATGCACAGTGAAGATGTGGTCCCAATAGTTGAATAGCTCACTTGTATCAAGCGTTGCTTAATGCAGCTTGCTCAACCAATCTTCAAGGGTTTTGATAAATTAATTAGCAAGGAGTTACGCAATTTTTTATCTAAACGATCTCAATATCTCAGCCTTTTAGCTGATTTTTCTTCTCTCATATAGAGGACAACATATCTGCCATACAAAAGTCTACATTGTCGCCAGAAATGCTTGCCACAAGGAAAGTCTTTAGAAGGCTTGATTATTAGCCTCTCAATATCACTTTTATGACTTTCTTGACATCTTTTCCAACTATATTAGAACTGACAAACCAAACTAAGCACAATTGCTCGATATGTCCATTCCAATATAATTGAAAAAAATGTCTATAAATTCATAAAAGTGATATTGAGAGATTACTAGTCATACTTTCAAAAGACTTTTACTTTGGCAAGCATTTCTGGTGACAGACTTTTATGACGGATATGTTGTCCTCTATATGGGAGAAGAATAATCAGTAGAAAGGCTGAGATATTGAGATTGTTTAATCTGTTCACTAACTCGGGCAAAGGTTTGGAGATCTTTTGTAACGCCCTGAATTTGGTACCCGAAATGCTACACGGTGCTCATGACCCCGAGGGACCACAAGCTAACCCATAACTAATATCTGTACCTGTATACTGTATAAAATACTGAATAATGTAGAAACATGAACTGAAAGGCCATAAGGTTCAAAACTGAACATAATCTAAATAATATAACATCTATAAGGGTAATAGATTACCCAAAACAAAACTGGAAATACTGAAGTCTAAAACATGATAGTCTGGAAAGCCTCTAACTGACTGAAACTATCTGAGTGAGGAGTTGATGGGATATGTCCCCAACTAACTCCAACTAATAAGCTAATCAATGAGATAATAAAAAATAATCATGTCCTCAAAAGATGAGGACTCACTTCTAGCTCTAACTGCTGATATTGAAATCTACTACTGCTCTAGAGCTTGTGTCTCTGAACCTATGGTATAAGACACCATAGCGCAAATGTGTCAGTACGACTGAATATACTGGTTTGCATGTGAGGTAGGCTAAATACATAGGGTTCATATGCATAACAATAATAACAGACTGACTATCATGAGCGTGAGAATACATGAATGAGACATAATAAATAACACTGATACCGTGACAATATGATTATTGAATTTAAATACTGATATATGATATACTGACAACTGATATAACTTATAACATGAGTGATTGTATCTGACAGTCCTGAATCTGATGGAACTATCAGAGCTTTGTACTAAACTAAGTTGACTGTATCTGACAGTCCTGAAATCTAAAGAACTATCTGAGTTCTTTTACTGAGACTGATACTGAAACTATAGGAAGTAGTCATCTAATCGACATGCCCCTAATATGCTATTTTGGCTGAGTTGGGGTCCATTAGAAGGGTGTACCGCGCCACTGGAAAGAATAAGTTGTGGTTGACCCTCATCTGATAGTGTCCCCAAAACAAAATGGTGGGGCCCTTATCTGATAGTGCTTATCTACCTCATCAACCCTTGTCGAACAGTGTTGATGTCTCAACCTATGCTGGCTACATAGTTTCGGACCACAAGGATGACTTCTAAGGATCACACCCTTATCTGACAGTGTGTGTCCCCATCTTTGGGTTCACTCGATGCTAATTCCTACTCCCAACTGATTAGACTCTGAACATGATTAACTGAACTATACATGGACTGAGTTACTGCATTCCGTTGACTGATGGAATACTACTGATATCTGACAACTGACTGAGTTCATGAGATCATGGAGATTTCCTGAGTCATAAAACTATTTGAATTCTAAGGATTCATAGCTTGACTGAGAGTATCGTAAAAACATGATATGGCTCTAGGCACACAACTAATGTCTCGGGTACAAGTACCCCCAAGACTCGATGGAAGAAAACTGACAAAACGTGACTTACTTGAGTATATAATAATCACCATAATACATTTATTGAAGTATTTCATCAAACATGTGATAGGCATAAACTTGTTCATACATGGGGATTTCATGATATCATGCTAGTTGGGCATTTTCCTTCATCTAGGCATTTAATCAAACACATGGTAGGCATAGTAGATGTAAACAACATTGTGCGACAATTAAACATCATGGTTCAATTCTAATTTCATCATTTAAGGGTTTAATCATAGGTTTACATGAACCTGCACATATACAAATCAATTCCTCATCAATTTTATCACCAAACATGACTTAAAGTTCTATTAGCCATTATCAACATGAACACTAGCAACTCAACATGAAATTCATAAAGAAAATCCATAATCTTGCATTTAGAAAAGGGATTCTTGGGCTTCATGGACGAAAAGGGTCCGTGAAGAAACATTATGCATACCTTAGTTCATGATTTCGTGAAGATTAATGGTGAAACTTTCTTGAAATTAAATCTTCTATGAAAACTCCTAGGTTGTTCTTGAGAGGTTTTGAGAGAAACTAGTGTATTTTGGGTGAAAAGTGGATGAATCACGTGTTAAAGGGCTTAAATAGGGGTGGGAAGTTGACCTTTTTAACCCTAAATGCATCATTTAATTTCAGTAAAAATTTTCGAGTTGGACCCCTGGAGCGACGCGGCGCTATCGTGCTATGTCACTGGATTTTGACAATTGGGAAATTGAGGGATGGCGCGACGCGGAGCCATAGCGTTGCCCTTCTTTTGTGACCTGGAACTTTGGCGCGACGCTGAGAAAATTGTACTGAGCACTGGAAAAGGACAATTGCCAGTTTAACTTGTGGTGTGGCACGCCACTAACCAATATGATGTTGTTTTATGATGGGAACTTGAATAGTCATAACTTCTTACCCGGTTATCGAATTTAGGTAAATTTTATATCGATGAAAAACTTATTCAATTTCCCACGTAATAGAAAGTGAAAATCTTAAAAATACCATGTGTACAAAATAATAGATTCATATTTCAAAGCAAACTCTACCATCCTTGATATAGTTTCAAGCTAAGAAAAAGGCACGGGTATTACAATATCTCCCCCTTGAGAATATTCATCCTCAAATGAGATTGAGATCGAGTGGAGGAACTTAAACTAACGTACATACTAAACATGACTTACTGGAACATGATATCATGATTGACATGACTGAGAAACTGAACATAACATACTAAACATGCATATCTGATGCATGTGTAACTGATTCTTGAATGCATGACTGAGTGTTCTGAGGAACTAAGTTTTCTCACAATGAGAATGCATGTCTAATGCATAATTATATAACTGGACTGATACATAAATGCATGACTGAATATGCAATGGTACTTGATACCAAGTTTGTGATGAACATTGAACATAAAACTAAGTAAGTTTAAGGAGAACTGTTACCTTGAGCTTGATCTGAGTTGGCGCGGAAGAGGTGAGAATACTTAGTATATGTGTCTGCTTCTGATTCCCAAGTAGCTCGCTCAATGGACTGATTTCGCCAAAGAACTTTGACTAGAGGTACTTCTTTGTTCCTCAGTCTACGAGTTAGATATCTAGGATTTTGACTGGGATCTCTTCATAAGAGAGGCTGTTGTGAACATCGATGCTTCGAATAAGGACTACAACTGCTGGGTCACCTATGCATTTCTTGAGAAAAGAGACATGGAGGCTAGATCTGAAGGCAATTCGAGCTCATAAGCTACCTTGCCAAAGCGACTGAGAATCTTGAAGGGACCGACATATCAGGGACTGAGCTTTCCCTTCTTGCCGAATCTCTTCACTCCTTTCATGAGAGAGATCTTTAGATATACATAGTCACCAATCTCAAACTTGAGATCTTTTCTACGAACATCTGCATAAGACTTCTGTCGGCTCTGAGCAACTCGGAGTCTTTCTCTAATCAGTTGGACTTTTTCTAAGGCGTCAAATACCAAGTCAGGCCCTATAACTAAGGCCTCACTAACTTTTAACCAACCAATTGGAGATCTACATCTCCTACCATAGAGAGCTTTAAATAGAGCCATATGAATACTAGAATGATAGTTGTTATTGTATGCAAACTCAATCAAAGGCAAGTGGTCATCCCAATTACCCTTGAAATCAATTCCACACGCTCTTAGCATATCTTCTAAAGTCTGAATGGTCCTTTCTGCTTGACCATCTATTTAAGGATGGAAGGCTATACTGAGATGAACTTGGGTACCAAGACCCTTTTAGAATATTTTCTAGAAATAAGAGTTGAACTAGGTATCTCTGTCTGAGATAATGGATAACGGAACACCATAAAATCTGACCAACTCCGTGATGTAGAGTTTGGCGTAATCCCCAGCTGAATAAGAGGTATGAACTAGAAGAAAATAGGCTGATTTGATCTTCTATCTACAATGACCCAGACTGAATCATGCAGATGACGAGTTCAAAGTAAACTCATCATGAAGTCCATGTTCACTTCTTTCCACTTCCAAGTAGGAATAATGAACTCCTGCATAGGACCACTAGGCTTTTGATGCTCTATCTTAACCTGCTGACATGTAAAATACTTAGCCACAAACTCTACAATATCTCTCTTCATCCCACTCCACCAATAGATCTCTCACAATTTGTGGTACATCTTAGTGGCCCCTGGATGAATAGAGTAGCACGTACCATCACTTCTACAAGAATTCTCTGCCTTAAGTCATCAACACCTGGGACACAGAGACGAACTGGACAACGAAGAACACCATCTCCTCCTTGGGAGAAAACCTCTATTTTCTGATTCTGGACTGACTCTTTCAACTTGACAAGGCTGGGATCTCCATCTTTACATACCCCACCCTCTAAAGAATCGACTAAGCGAACGCCTAGTCTGGCAAGTTGATGGACTTCCTGAGCTAACTTCTTCTTACTATCCTCCACATAGGCAACACTACCCATAGACAGTCTACTAAGACCGTCGGCCACTATGTTAGCCTTACTCGGATGATAAAGTATATTCATATCATAATCTTTCAAGAGCTCTAACCACCTTCTCTGATGAAGATTGAGATCTTTCTGAGAAAAGACATGCTGAAGACTCTTATGATCTATGAAGACATCTACATAAACACCGTCTAGGTAATTCCACCAAATCTTCAAGGCAAACACTATGGCTGCTATCTTAAGATTGATAATTCTTCTCATGGGGTTTAAGCTGTCTGGAGACGTAGGCTATGACCATACCATGATGCATAAGGACACAACCCAAATCTACTCTAGATGTATCACAATATACCACGAATCCATCTGGACCATCTGGTAATGCTAGAACTAGGGCTAAGGTGAGTCGAGTTTTCAACTCCTAAAAACTCTTCTCGCAAGGATCTAACCACTGAAACTTGACTTTCTTCTGAGTCAATCTAGACATAGGGGATGCATTTGAATAAAATTCCTCAACAAACCGTTTGTAATGGTCATCCAAACCCAAGAAACTCCTGATATCTGATAGAGAGATAGAGCCAGGCCAATTTTTTACTGCTTTGTTCTTTTAAGGATCTACTCTAATGCCACCACCAGGAATGATGTGACCAAGGAATGCTCTGACCTTAGCTAAAATTTGCACTTACTAAACTTGGTGAATAGCTGATGATCTCTGAGGGTCTGAAGTACTGTTCTGAGATGGTCTGCATGATCGCGCTCACTGCAGGAATAAATTAGATTATCATCTATAAAGACTATGATGAACATGTCCAAGTACTGCTTAAACACACGGTTCATCAAGTCCATGAAAGCGGCTGGGGCATTGGTAAGATCAAATGACATAACTAGAAATTCAAAGTAACCATACCGAGTTCAGAAAGCTATTTTCAAAATGTCACATTCTCTGACTCTGAGCTGGTGATAACCGAATCTGAGGTCTATCTTAGAGAAATAGCTAGCACCCTGAAGTTGGTCAAACAAGTCATTGATTCTGGAAAGAGGATACTTGTTCTTGACCGTGACATTATTGAGATGATGGTAATCAATGCATATTCTGAGAGAACCATCTTTCTTGCGCACGAATAAGACTGGTGCGCCCCACGGCAAAATATTGGGTCTGATGAATCCCTTATCTAAGAGATGCTTTAACTGTTCTTTTAATTCTCTAAGTTCTGCTGGTGCCATTCTGTATGGAGGAATAGAGACAGGCTGAGTGTCTAGAAGAAGATTAATATCGAAGTCGATTTTCCTTTTGAGAGAAATTCCTGGAAGATCTTTGGGAAAGAAATCTGAATATTCATTTACAACTAGAACTGATTCAAGACTGGGAGTCTCAGATATGGAATCCTTAACATAAATAAGATGATATATACATCCCTTAGATATCATTTTCCTTACTCGAAGGTAGGAAATAAGCTGACCTCTGAAAGCAGATACACTACTCTTTCACTCTAGGACGGGTTCATTCAGAAACTAAAACTAAACTATTTTGTTTCTGTAGTCGACTATGGCAAAGCAGGAATGAAACCAATCCATAACGAGAATGACATCAAAATCAGTCATATTTCTAATTTGACTAAATCTGCTGAAGTGACTTTTTGAAATATCATAACCGGTTAGTTCTTATATACCTATCGAGCTATAACGGTTTTACCAACTGGGGTAGAGACTGAAAAGGGCTCTGCTAAAATTTTGGGACTGATTATGAAATTAACTGCTATATAAGAAGTAACAAAAGACAAAGAAGCTCCTGGATCTAGCAAAGCTTAAACATGTACATGAAAGATCTGTAACGTACTAGTAACTATATTAGGAGAATTTTCCTGATCCTGTCGAGTTTAAAGAGCATAAAGACGATTTGGGCATTGCCTACTAGTAGCACTGGAGGAGGCACCCTGTTGATTCAGGTGACCGAACTGAGCTGAGGAGCGGAGATGACTCTGATAACCTGACTGAGGAAAGTCTCTGAATCTATAGTCTGGCTTGCCATATCTGAAATAGACATTGCTACTAGCTCTGCAAGCATCCTTTTGGTTCTTACCACGAGTCTGACAAAGGGGATTTGTTCGGGCACTGCTAACACCACCCTGAGACTTGGAGCCTGGCACTCTATCTTTGCTACCCTCTCTAAACTTAGTAATGAGAGCACTGGTTGAAGAATAAGCTGGAACTGATGACTTAGGATGAGATTGAGAACGGTTTCCTCCTTCTGATTTAGGTTGAGCAAAGTTGAAAGTACCTATCCTTGCTCTTTTATTCTGCATCTCCCTCTACTTAATCTTATGCTCCTCTTTTTATTGAGCATGAGTCATAAACCTGGCTAAAGTTATATCACTATTCAGCATGGCGGATCTGTACTCATTAACTATGTTATCATTCACCCCTGAAACGAACTTACTCATTCTTGTCCTGCTATCTGCAACCACATGAGGGGCATTTCTGGCTAATTAGGTAAACTTAAGAGAATACTCTTTCATTGTTATGTTTCCCTACCTGAGGTTGGTAAATTCTAGCACCTTAGCTTGTCTAAGCTCTAGGGGAAAGAATCTATCAAGGAAAGCAGACGTAAACTCCTCCCACTCAACTGACCCTGCATCATCTGCCCTTTTTGACTTCTACTACTTGAACTAAGTGTGAGCAACATCCTGCAACTAATATGCAGCTAGCTCAACACTCTCAATCTATCACCTTCTGCACCTGATCTAGGAATTCCTGAGGGTCCTCATCTGTCTTAGACCCGAGAAAGGTTGGAGAATTCATTCAGGTCAAGTCCCGAATCCTGGATACAGCTGAATTGGCCAGTGGGTTGGCCGGAATGACAGCTGGTCATTTATTTTGGGTAGCAACTGACTGAGCAAGAGTATTTAATGCGGCCCTAAACTCTGCATGAGAAACATATTCGTCCAAGGGATCTTCTAGGACAGGCTGGGTTCTTCTCTTGGGAGGCATGTTCTAAAATAGAGAGAAGAAGCGGATTAGACTGAGAGATTGACTTGAGATTATGCTCACTGGCACGACATGAATACTGAAAAAAGGGAAACTGTTCCTAAAACATATTATAGCCTCCTTCACAAAAATGTGGCACGCAGCACACCCATGTACAAGACTCTACTAGATGCGACTTTCAAACTTCCTAAGACTCTATTGAACCTTAGGATCTGATACCAAGTCTATAATGCCCCAAATCTGGTACCTGAAATGCTACACGGTGCTCATGACCACGAGGGACCACAAGCTAACCCATGATGATATTTGTACCTATATACTGCATAAAATACTGAATAATGTAGAAACATGAACTGAAAGGTCATAAGGTTCAAAACTGAACATAATCTAAATAATATAACATCTATATGCGGTAATAGATTACCCAAAACAAAATTGGAAATACTGAAGTCTAAAACATGATAGTCTGGAAAGCCCCTAACTGACTGAAACTATCTAAGTAAGGAGTTGATGGGATATGTCCCCAACTAACTCCAACTAATAAGCTAATCAATGAGATAATAAAAAATAATCATGCCCTCAAAAGATGAGGACTCACTTCTAGCTCTAACTGCTGATACTGAAATCTACTACTGCTCTAGAGCTCGTGTCTCTGAACCTATGGTATAAGACACCATAGCGCAAATGCGTCAGTACGACTGAATATACTGGTTTGCATGTGAGGTAGGCTAAATACATGGGCAGACTGACTATCATGAGTGTAAGAATACATGCGTGAGACATAATAACTAACACTGATACCGTGACAATATGATTATTGAATTTAAATACTGATATATGATATACTGACAACTGATATAACTTATAACATGAGTGATTGTATCTGACAGTCCTGAATCTGATGAAACTATCAGAGCTTTGTACTAAACTAAGTTGACTGTATCTGACAGTCCTGAAATCTAAAGAACTATCTGAGTTCTTTTACTGAGACTGATACTAAAACTATAAGAAGTAGTCATCTAATCGAAATGCCCCTAATATGCTATTTTGGCTGAGTTGGGGTCCATTAGAAGGGTGTCAATACCGCACCACTAGAAAGGATAAGTTGTGGTTGACCCTCATCTGATAGCGTCCCCAAAACAGAACGGTGGGGCCCTTATATGATAGTGCTTATCCACCTCATCAACCCTTGTCGAACAGTGTTGATGTCTCAACCTATGCTGGCTACATAGTTCTAGACCACAAGGATGACTTCTAAGGATCACACCTTTATCTGACAGTGTGTGTCCCTATCTTTGGGTTCACTCGATGCTAATTCCTACTCCCAACTGATTAGACTCTGAACATGATTAACTGAACTGTACATGGACTGAGTTACTGCATTTCATTGACTGATGGAATACTACTGATATCTAACAACTGACTGAGTTCATGAGATCATGGAGATTTCCTGAGTCATAAGACTCTGTTTGAATTCTAAGGATTCATAGCTTGACTGAGAGTATCGTAAAAACATGATATGGCTCTAGGCACACAACTAATGTCTCGGGTACAAGTACCCCTAAGACTCGATGGAAGAAAACTGACAAAACTTGACCTACTTGAGTACATAATAATCACCATAATACATTTATTGAAGCATTTCATCAAATATGTGATAGGCATAAACTTGTGCATACATGGGGATTTCATGATATCATGCTAGTTGGGCATTTTCCTTCATCTAGGCATTTAATCAAATACATGGTAGGCATAGTATATGTAAACAACATTGTGCAATAATTAAACATCATGGTTCAATTCTAATTTCATCATTTAAGGGTTTAATCATAGGTTTACATGAACCTGCACATATACAAATCAATTCCTAATGAATTTTATCACCAAACATGACTTAAAGTTCTATTAGCCATTATCAACATGAACACTAGTAACCCAACATAAAATTCATAAAGAAAATCCATAATCTTGCATTTAGAAAAGGGATTCTTGGGCTTCATGGACGAAAGGGGTCCATGAATGAACACTATGCATTCCTTAGTTCGTGATTTTGTGAAGATTGACAGTGAAACTTTCTTAAAATTAAATCTTCTATGAAAATTCCTAGGTTGTTCTTGAGAGGTTTTTGAGAGAAACTAGTGTATTTTAGGTGAAAAGTGGTTGAATTACGTGTTATGGGCTTAAATAGGGGTGGAAAGTTGACCCTTTTAACCCCGGATGCATCATTTAATTTTAATAAAATTTCTCAAATTGGACCCCTGGCGCGACGCGATGTTATCTCGCTGTGTCACTGGATTTTGACAATTGGGAAATTGAGGGATGGCGCGACGTGAAGCCATCGCGTTGCCTTTCTTTTGTGACCTAAAACTTTGGTGCGTGTGGAGAAAATCGCGCTGAGACACTGAAAAAGGACAATTGCCATTTTAACTTGTGGCGCAACGCGCCATTGACCAATATGGCACTGTTTTACAATGGGAACTTGAAATAGTCATAACTTCTTACCCGATTATCAGATTTAGGCGAATTTTATATTGATGGGAAGCTTATTCAATTTTCCACGTGATAGAAAGTAAAAATTTTAAAAATACCATGTGTAAAAAAAATAGATTTGTATTTCAAAGCAATCTCTAACATCCTTGAAATGGTTTCAAGGTAAGAAAAAGGCACAGGTATTACATTTTTTCCCTCCTTGCTTATCTTGTGCATGCAAATGTAAAGAGTGCAAGGCAAAACATGAAGGAGTGATTAATATTGTTAATGCATTAACTGTTGATGTAAAGGAATTGATATCTAATAGTAGTGTCATTCGATCAAAGAGGATTTCAGTTTCAGTCACTCCATTAGAGATTAAGGCTAAGAGAAGAAAGAAAGTAATTTCCAAGGCATTATCAAGTATCCAAAAAAGAAAAACTTTGGATATGAATAGGGTGAGAAGATAAAAAGGGGAGGAATAGGAAAGAAAAATTGAATGCTAGATTTAGTTCATCTTGTGTCATTATATCGAGTTACTCCATCTAATTTTGAGAGCTTTTTCTTTTCAGGATGATAAGGAAGGCAGAATCTCCCCATCATTAGCTAATATAAAAAGCAAGACATCCGATATTATTGAACCACCAGACTGCCCTGTGTAGTTTGATAATTCAGAAGACGTCTTTGCTCGAGTTAGTCAACAGATTAAATGATCTCAATCACTTATTTTTTCTACTGATCAATCTACTCTCGTAGAGGATAAAATATCAATAGAACTGCTTGACACAATAAAAGATGATATCAGGAGATTACTGATTATGTCTTCTCAAGACTTGCTTCTACTAGAAAACTGTTCTGCATTGAGTGCTGCACTATCCATATATGTTGTACCACCGTATTTTTCAATAGACGTGGTATCTGTTGTAACTTGCTAGTCATCTATTTATTCAATTTCATCGAGAGCATCAGATTTTTCTAAACACTTCTTGGCCAACTCAATTTTTGCTCTTGGATTGCTTCTCTTTTTTTCGTTGCATCCTTTAAACTGGCAGTTTGAAGGATGCAAAGAAAAAAAGAGAAGCAATCCAAGAGCAAAAATTAAGTTTGGAGGCCAGTTTAAAAAATGCAACGAAAAAAAAGAGAAGCAATCCAAGAGCAAATATTGAGTTGGCCAAGAAGCGTTTAGAAAAATCTGATGCTCTCGATGAAATTGAATAAAAAGAGAAGCAATCCAAGAGTAAAAATTGAGTTTGGCCAAGAAGTGTTTAGAAAAATCTGATTCTCTCGATGAAATTGAATAAACGGATGACTAGCAAGTTACAACAGATGCCACATCTGTTGGAAAAGCAAACTGATATATCCATCTGTTGCAACAGATTGTTAATATGTTGTAAGTTATATGCCAGATGGAATATATTTTGTAATAGGTTACCCATATGTTTGATCTATTTTAAAGTAATTTTTTTCTTTTCGAAATACAATAAAAAGATAAAATATTGTATTTGGATACATTTTTTTAATTTACATATTCAAAAAATCATCAGTTTTATTTAATTAAGGGATATGAACAGTTGTGGCTTTTTGTTCGACTTAGTCACCCTTTCAATTCAATCATTTTATAAATAGGTCTCTACGGTCTCCTCTCACTCGTCCATTCTACTACACTTATAATACAAATATGTTTGATCCAGATTCGTACAAGAAGATTCATATCATGTCTTTGCAGGAATTTCAAAGACAGTTTGATGAACTCCAAAGGGATTTGGCCGACTACAGAGCAAGGCTGAGGAGGGCCCCCCTGCTACTGCCGGATGAAAATTATCCAGTTGACAATACTAATAGTAATAATAATAATAATAATAATAATAATAGTAATGATAATAATAATAATAATAATAATAATAATAATAGTAGTAGTAGTAGTAGTAGTAGTAGTAGTAGTAGTAATAATAATTAGGTTATGTTTTTTTCTTTTAGCGTATGTATGTATTTTCCTCTTTTTATATATCGGATCTACCCAAGGGATTCAAAAATCTAAGTTTGGTGGTCGACTTTGAATTTTTAATTCTTATTTAGTATTTAATTATCATTCTTGCTTATTTCTTATTCTCAACATGTCGACAGAGGTTAATCTGATGCAACAAATAGATCATATGTTATAACGGACGGTTATTAATAAAAAGGGTTATTGTTATTGAGAGGGTGCAAAGAAATGACTTTTAGATTATTTAATATGAAAAATGGTTCGTAAATAAATAATAAGAAAATAAATGATAAACACAATTTATAACCATAACAGAATGGTTATTTAATTTTAATAGTTGATCGTGACTCTTCGACATATTTTTTTTAAATCTGTTTTTTTAATTTATATAATAAAGACTGCCAAATTTGGATTAAATATATGTTGATTATTAAAAAAAGATAGCTTATATGTGCAACAAATATGTTATCTGATGCAATAGATTGTAGATTTGTTGCAACAAATGGTATATCTGTTGCAACTCAAAAAAATGATTACTGAAAAGAACTTATCAAGTCACAACTTTCCACAGTAATCAGAAAGCCACCAGTATTAATAAATGGAGGTGAACAGTCATGCCTTTTTATTTTTGAATTTATTTTTTTAATTTATATAATAATAAGAAAGTCACCATATTTGGATTAAGGATAAAGTTATGATGATTATTAAAAAGATATATGTTGCAACAGATATATTATCTGTTGGAACAGATCATAGATTTTTTGCAACAAATGGTATATCTGTTGTCACAGATGGGTTATCTGATGCAACAGATATATAATTTGTTGCCACAACTCAAAAAAAGGGTCACTGAAAAGAACTTATCAAGTCACAACTTTCCACAGTAATAGAAAAGTCACCAGTATTAATAAATGGGGGTGAATAGTTGCACCTTTTTATTTTTGAATCTATTTTTTTAATTTATATAATAAAAAAGTCACTAAATTTGGATTAAAGATAAAGATATGATGATTATTAAAAAGATATATGTTGCAACACATATATTATATGTTGCAACATATCGTATATTTGTTGTCACAGATGGGTTATCTGATGCAACAGATATATAATTTGTTGCCACAACTCAAAAACGGTCACTAAAAAGAACTTATCAAGTCACAACTTTCCACAGTAATCAAAAATTCACCAATATTAATAAATGGAGGTGAACAGTCGCGCCTTTTTTCCTAACTCATTCAAATTCAATCCTCTATAAATAGGTCCCTCCTTACTCGTTCATTCTACTACACATATCTATTTATTTTTTGCTCTTGTCTTTCATAATATTACACCTTCAACTACTTTCTCTTCAAGAACTTGATTGTTTTTTCCTGTCTCTGGTAAGTTTTTTTCTTGCTTTTTGTGTAAATATACGTTGTATTACTTTTGGATTCTTTTCTTTACTCTTGTTTTTGCATTTTTTTATCAATTTATGCGTGTTCTAGATATGGACAATCCAGTGTGGGATGTCGCTATTTTATGAGACGACGCACAGGAACTGCAGAGGCAGGTACATGATAGACAATGGGAGTTAGCCGCTATCAGAGTAAGGATGTTACGAGAGATCCGCAGGATAAGAAGGGCACTGCTGCTGCCTGTCGAAGATGCGGCTGGTGATAATAATAATAATGAAGAATCTACTAATAATATTAGATTATTTTGTTTCTTTTTTCTTTCTAAGTCTGTATATATATTTTTATTTGTTTTAGTTTAATAAAAAAATTATGTTTGATAAAATTTGACCATTTTAATTTATATTTAATTTTCATTCTGTGTATCATCTTCTCAACAAATATGTCGACGATTGGACGTAAGGAGTAATTTTAAATCCAGTAGCAATAGCAAGATTTAAGATTTATCTGTTGGGTTTGTGGCCGGGGCTGATTTATATTGTTCCAAACAGACTACTCATATGTTGCAACAAATAACTAGTCTGTTTCAACAGATATCTCCCTCTGTCTCAAATTACCTTACCTGTTCCAAATTGAGATGGCACATTGATTAAGAAAAATAATTAATAACATGCCTAGTTTATCAAAATACCCCTATTAAATGTTGTTTACATTTTAATTTGAAGAAAAAGTGATTAATGCAAATGTTAAAATATGGAAAAAAAAATTCTCTTCTTGATTAATAAAAAAGGATAAGTAAAATGAGAAATCAAATTAGAAAATTTGGGATGAGTAATTTGAGACGGATGAAGTATTTAATTTTCATTCTGTCTATTATATTCTCAACAAATATGTCGACGATTAGACGTAAGAAATAATTTTGAATCCAGTAGCAATAGTAAAACATATTGGTTATCTGTTGGGTTTGTGGAAGGGGCTGATTTGTGTTGTTCCAAACAGATTAATCAGTGTGATGCAACAGATAATCAATCTGATGCAACAAATAATCAGTCTGATGTAACAGATAATCAATCTGATGCAACAGATAATCAGTCTGATGCAACAGATATATCTTATGTTGCAACAGATTACTCATCTGATGCACCAGATGAGTGACCTATTTAAATTGTGGGCACTTATGTTGGATTCATGATCTGCTTCTATCCATTGTTAGAACTTTGTAATCCAGATGACAAATTCGACTAAAAATCATAATTTGACTTACCAAGGTCTCCTATGAAGTAATGTCAAAGTGAAAAGTGGTGATGTTCGAAATAAAGTTTGACCTAAAAAATTGGTAAAATAGCAACAATAGCGGTAACAACAACAATAATGGTCGACAAGAAGAAGATGAAGACGATAATGAAGTAGAAAATGATGATAATGAAGCAGAAGATAATGAATAAAGCAGCAGCAACACTGAACAATAATAGTCGTGAAGAGAGAGAAAACAACGGATAAAAAGTGAGAGAAACGCGCCTTTTTCCCTCCATTTTCTGTTATATTAACTAACATTTGGATCAAAATGTAAATTTAAAAACATGTGGGTTATTTTCAAACTTCTCCAACTTTTTTAATCCATAACAAAGTAATTGTCACCTCCACCTAATAATTAAGACTTGTGTCACCTACACCTCATTTTATAACTCCTTGTCACCTATAGCCCAAAGCCCCCAGTAACCGAAGCTCATCTAATCCTTCATTTGATCCTTTCTCTGGCAGCTGAATTTGATCCTTCAGAAAAGAGTGCTAAAGACAGCTATATTTGTTTATACTTAATGAAGGTTTAAACATAAATAGTATATATTTTATGTCATTGAATGTATTCATTTATATTAGGATCTAAATATGTATATGATTTGAATGGGTTTTAATTATTAAGATTTTGAACAAAATATTAATATCACTAGTAAATATGTCCACGCTCACACGATCATGAAAAACGGTAATATATATATATATATAATTAGTTTTATATATAGAAGATCATGTTTTGGTTAGTAGTTAGCAGACTTCCAATAAAATCATAAGTTACTCTTTGAATTTAAAGAAATTATAAATTACAACAATATGAAATTCATATAAAAATACAAAATAAAGTGTGTGTGTGTGTGTTTGTATGTGTGTGTGTGTATATATATCTTATCATTTTTCATGATCGCGCGAAGCGCGGACATATTTACTACTGATATTTGTTAACACCTAATTTTTGTCCTCCACGACTAAATTTAACCTTAGGTTTATTCAATTTTTAATAAAGTTAAAATATTTATTTTATCCAGATAAATACACGCTAAAATATTTGTTTGGGTTAATTTAGTCATTTAATTGACAATTATACATTTTCGTATTTACACATGCGAAATTGTAGAAATTTTGTTACTTAAATGAACATTTTTATCAAAATTTGACTTTTACTGATTAAGCTTGAAAATTAATCTAAACGGATAAAATCTTGATTTAAATAAAATTTGGTCTCAAAATTAATTTATTTGGAGAAATATTTATTT
>NC_061114.1:170977145-170978299 GCF_002878395.1 Capsicum annuum | reverse complement strand
TTTTGTATCATATTATATATTTCAGATAAATTTATTATATATATTTAAATAATTTAATCGTGAATATATATGATTTAACATTTGTATTTATATACAAATAAGTATATGAATTAATTTTATTGCCTGAATCTAAAATACAAATATACAATATGTCATTCAATGCAAATTTATTGTTAGTATTTATATGCCAAATTTATCATTTGTATTTGATTATTAACGTTTAATTTACCTTAGCATTTCGTTAAATCACTAATTAATTCATGAAATTGATATTTTTTGGGTGAATTATGATAGAAAATCCTATAATGGGAATAAAATGATCATGAAGCTGACTTTAGGAATTGAGTGTGAGTTATAAATATTATTTGTATGTGTATGATTCATGTTGTATAACTATGTATCATCATCTAATACAAATGTAACATTTGTATTAGTATAATTTAACATTTATATTTATATTATTCAAATTGTATCAATAAAATACAATTCACATCAATGAATACAAATACAAGCGTTTGTAGAAAGAAAAATAATAATTTATTTTCAATTGTTTAAAAATACAAATGATGATGTTAACTACAAGTTCAAATACAAACAAATGAAATTACAAATACAAATATAATATGCGGTCAATTTACAAATACAAATACAAAAAAATAATATTTTAAAATACAAATGCATTGATGAAAATAAAATACAAATAAAATAAAATCATAAAATACAAATGTAATGTGCAGTCAAATATAAAATACAAACACAAAACAATTCTTTAAAATACAAGTGCGAATTATTTAAAATATAAATGGTGATGTGAACTATAAAATACAAATACAACTATGAACTATAAAATATAAATATTAATACAAGCGCGTACTATAAAATTCAAATACAAATACAATTGTATCAATAAATACAAAAATATAAATGATGGTGCAAATACAAATACGATAAATGATTGTTGTGTATTTATTATCATCCATAACTTGAGCTCGACGTAATCATATTTTTTTAAAATATAAAAATAAAAAGTAGAACAAAAAAATGAGGAAATAAATACAAAGAAGAAAATTAAAAAAAGTAGAAATATAAGTTAGAGATAGATGAGAGAAAAAAATTAAAAAGAAAAGCGCAAAAAAAAACAAAATAAGAAAAAA
>NC_061114.1:170899190-170977045 GCF_002878395.1 Capsicum annuum | reverse complement strand
AGATAGAGGAGAGAAAAAAAAAAAAAGCCAAAAAAAATAAAAAAAGAAAAAAATATGAAAAAAAATCAAAAGAGAGGAAAAACATGAAAAGAAAAAACAAGACAGGAAAAAATAAACAAAAAAAAACAAAAAAGAAAAAAAAAGGAAGAAGAGAAAAAAAAATGAAAAGAGAAAATAAAATAAAACTAAAAAAAAATAAAAAAAGGGAAAAGAGAGAAAAGCAAAAAGAAAAAAAAAGAAATGATGATGAATATAAATATAATAAGTGGTTATCACATTTTTGTCATCATTTATGACTTGTACTCAATGTAGCTATGTTTTTTAGAAATACAAAAAAATATAAAATACTATCAAAACAAAGAAAAAAAAAAAGGAGAGAAAACGGAAAACGAAAAAAATGTAGAAGATAGAAATAGAAAACAAACAAAAAAGACAAAAACGAAAAAAAAAAAAAAGAACAAAAGAAAGAGAAATGAATGTTAGAGACAGAAGAAAGGGAAAAAAAACTAAAAAAGGAAAGATAGACTATACATTGTAATTCTGAAAGTTAGGCTAGAGGTATTTTCATTTTGACGAAACAAAGATTATTTTCTGTTAGTGCCCAATTTCAAAATCCGTGTGGAGTGGATTGATCTGTATCGACAACTCTACTTTTTACCACTAGCATCACTGTAGCCTATTTCTTTCGACCAGCCACTCCCACTATTACAATTATCATCTCTCCAACTACTATCAAGACATCATCAACCACCACACATTCTTCAATTATCATCATTAACACTGCTACCTATTAAATATCAATCAAGTTTATCATCCTAATGATCATCACCACTGTCAATAGCTACAACATCAAACAGCTTTATCAATATCACCACGACTATTAGCATCAATAATTACCACTATTACCATTATAAGTCATTCCAAACATCAATAACCATAATTATTTCTTTTTATTCAAATAATAGTTTTATTTTATTAAGTTAATATTTTTTAATATTTTAGTTATTTTTTATCTAAAATATATATGTTTATTCATTTTCATATGCTAAAAACAAATAATTTTAATTATTAAATAGTTAAATTTAAATACAATATTTTAATTATTCACTCCCATCTGGACATCTTAATCCTAATAAAAAACAAATAAACCCACTTTTGGTTCCTCTCTCAATCAATTTTACAAATGAAAAGACTCAAATATGCCACTTAACTATTAGAAATGGTTCATTTATGTCATCAGTTAAAAATTGATCTCATTTATGCCATCACCATTACAAAACCAGCTCATCCATGCCATTATTTTTTAACGGTGGTTTTCAAAAACAGTTTTTCCACGTGACCTTTTATCAGAGATGCATATCATTAATTAAAATAAGCAAAAAGGCTCAAGTATGCCATTGAACTATCAGAAATGACTCATATATGTCATCAGTTAAAAGTTCGGCTTATTCATGCCATCACCGTTATAAAATCAACCCACTCATGCCATTATTTTTTAATGATGAATTTTTAAAATAACTTTGCCACGTGATATTATATTATAAGTCCATGCTTAATTAAAATAAATCAATATTAATTTCAAAATATTTGAAATTAGTTAGTATCGAGATTATTTATTCCAGTATATATATTATAATGATGGGAGAAGTTATCACATATACTTGGCGGAATAATTGGAATAGTAGACTTCTTTTAAGCCGTTATTTGAAAATGATTTTTCAACAATGTATGCTCCACTAATTAGCGATGGGAGAAGTTATCCCATATATATGACGGAATAGTTGGGATAACAGACTTCTTTTAAGCCGTTATTTAGAAATGATTTTTCAATAATGTATGCTCCCCTAATTCGTGATGGGAGAATATTGGAGAAGCTCTATTGGTACGCCTCTTTCTTTTTCTTATTTGCCATAATCATTCATTGACTTATTTTCTTGCAATTTTGGAGTATATATTGGAGTCACTGGAATTAAAATGTAGAATAAAATTTTTGAGGTTTCTGTTAAGCATAATATTTATAATGATTTAGAATCAATTATAAATAGCCAAAGAATATACATTAATCACTATTTCTTCTGATCAGAAAAATAGTTATTATTGTAGAAAAAATACTTTAATGGGTGTGGATCGGGTTATGTTAAATGAACCGATTGTTTTTAATGAATCTAAGATATTTGAAATTAATATTAATTTATTTTAATTAATATCGCAAACCTCTAATAAAAGGCCACATAGAAATTTTTTTTTAAAAACGCACCATTAAAAAGTAATGATATGGATGAGTTGATTTTATAACGATGATAACATGAAGGAGTTAAATTTTTAACTGATGACATAATAGTTCAATAGAATATTTAATTTTTTTTTTTTTTTTAATTAATAACGTAAAAGATCACATGACAAAACTATATAAACTGATTTATAAGAATAATGGCATAAATAAGCCACAGTTCAATGACATCCCATTTTACAATCGGTGATCCCAGATCCCCAGGTAACAAACAATGGCTCCCTAAACGTACAGTATGTTCAGCATAGTGTACAAGCAAGTAAAGCAAACACGTAATTAAAAGTTTTGCCTTCAGAAGGAAGCAACTCTTCGCTACCCTCTTTTTCCATTCATCTAATACTTTTTCATTTTCATAATCATAGTGTTCGAATCTAATAAAATTATCGACCTGCCATCTTCCCACAATAAACACAGGTAACTTTGTACACTTTTTTTAATATATATAGTCTCTATTACCATTTTCTCCGCCATTCCAGGTTTTCTTTCTATTTTATTTATTTATTTATTTATTTAATTATTTGTAAATTTCGTTGTTTTGAATCTGTTTTATTGATTGGTGTTCTGAAATGGGTGTTTTTTGTTTTGTTTTGAAGGTTTATTGAGTATCTGGGTATTGTTGGAAATTAGAGATTGTTGGAGGAAATGGAAGCATCATCGTCTACGCCGGAGTTTGATTATTTGTTCAAGCTGTTATTGATTGGAGATTCAGGTGTAGGGAAGAGTAGTTTGCTCCTCAGTTTCACTTCTGATGCCTTTGAGGATCTTTCTCCAACTATTGGTAATTTATTAGTATCTTCTTTTCTTTTTCTTTCAAATATTGTTAATTGGTTGTATATATTTTTCAATTAAACCCTTTTACCATATTGTGCAAATATCATTGCCTAAAAAATTTTCCTTTTTTCAAATTGCTTTATAATGTTTTTTTACTTGAGTCGAGGGTCTATCGGGACAGCCTATTAAGTAAGGTCCGGTGTTATGGTCTGTTGCAGAAAGTTCCACAAAGGTACTACAAAGTATTGGTGTGGGTATTTATAGACTTGGGCTCTCTCACCTTAGTAGCTAGCTTTTGGGGTGTGGTTCTCCTAAGGTTGTAACATCCGGGTACACATTACCCGCACCGGACCCACATGTTGGATTACTCTGGGTTGTTTTGTATCATTGCTTAAGAATTGTTCTTTTTTTCTTTATAATGTTTTTACTTGAGCCGAGATTTCTATTGGAAACAGCCTCTTTACCTTGTAAGGCTAAGCTTTGCATATACACTACCCTCCCCAAACTCCAGACCCAACTTGTGGGATTACCCTAGGTTGTTGTTGTTTTTATCATTGCTTAAAACTTGGCGTTTGTGATGTACATTATAAAGAGAGAGGAGTTGGGTTTAGATGTGGGAATGTTAGATGTATCAAAACATGAAATATTGAGTAATGGATAATTTGTGAAAATGCTGGTGTTTAAGGAAAGATTGAATAAATTAGTTTCAGTGTTTTATGGGTGTGGAAATTAGTTGAGTGAGAGTTCTTTAGCTGTTTAAGCACAAAACTTGTGTTGGTCAATGGTTCTACTGCATTTTGAAGTTAACAGTTTGGTTGCAGCGATTTGGTAACTTGAAGCTGCAAAACTGCGAAAGAGTTAAAAGACTGTATTTGGAATGGTGATGGGCCTATATCAAAAGTTAAACAAACAGTTGAGTTAATTCAATATCATTGGACAAAGTGGTATTGCATTGGTCTAACTAGATGAAGGGGAATATTTACTGCATTCAGGTATTGATGTAGTGCCGCATAACCAGCAGCAACAAAAAGAAAAAGAGAAGATGAAGAAAAGGAATACTTGGAATTAAACTGGTATTTTGAACAACTAATTGATCTGACCAATTTCATGATGGGCTTTTCCATTACGTTGTGTTAGAATAGGCAAATATATTCCAGCATAGATATATAAACTTTTTTTGGGTGTCACGTGTCAGTGAGAAATACGTCTGAATAAAGAAGTTCTGTGTAAACTCTAGTGACTTTTGAACTGAACTTAGCAGGTTTTCATTGTGCACTTGATATGCCATAAAATGCATCAGACAAATTCTATGGTGGTTTTTCTTGACTGGTTAACTAGTTATGGAATAAGTCGTCTCTCATATTCTCAGGTGTGGACTTCAAGGTAAAACATGTCACCCTCGGAGGGAAAAAGTTGAAGCTTGCTATCTGGGATACAGGTAATTTTGTTATTTTATGCCCGATCTTCAATGAAGTTGTTCTTTATTTTAAATCTTTTAGTTGCATATCTTTTTCACCTAGTAGCTTTCTTTCAAACCCCTGAAACAATTCTTATCCAAATATATTGTATGCGAACCAAATAGAGGGTCATTGTTGATTACCCCTAAAGTTGGATATGATACGACATGGTTTTCCTAATTGTATCTTGCGGTTCTCCATCTATAAGCTAAAATCTCTTCAACCTAAGAGTGCTTATTTTGCATCTGTCAAGTAGAATGACAAAATTGAAAATTATGTGTTCCTCAAGTTATTTGATATCAAATGACAATTTACTTGACAGAAACTAGCACTGTCAGTTGTTGGTCACAACACACGCTAGTAAATGTAATTGCACCTGTAATTTAGGACTTAGGAGCATGATTACACCAACCACTTACTAATTACCAAAATAGAACAACGTTGGTGTGTTTAGACTATTATACTTGATTTAAAGAACCATACTAAACTTGAATTGAATTTTTGACAAACTTGGAGCAAGTAGAATCTTGTCAAATCCTGGATGTTAAAAAATCTAGGATTGTGATATCTCTCAATACTTCACTGTGCTTCTTGTACTCTCCTAACTGTACCTTACTGAACTAAGTCATTATCCTAGGGTGCTATTATACCTGCAAGTATCTTTCAAGTTGCTTACATCCTACCTTCTGTAACCTTCTATAACCTATTTTATATGTTTCATGAGTATAATGTTAAGGAAGTTTATGATTAAAAAAGGCGGCGAAAAAATTTGCTCCCAGGCACGAATCCCAATGTGATTTTAAATCAGACTTCGACTCAAAACCCCACCAGTGGTCCTTCTGATCACTGGTTTCCCTCTTTTCTCTTCTCTGTCTTTCAATAATTATTCCACCATAGCCACCACCAACCTCCAGCGACCCTATCCCAGAAAAACCATCCCAGAAAAGTACTACACACGCTCACACGTGCCACTAGAACTTCCCAAGCACCGACGCCACGCGTGTTACGTGCTGGCGTGACACCTCAGGCAGATTTTAAGAATTTTTTCTTTTACAGCTCAGACTTCCGGCGAATTCCGACCTCCCTTTTTTCTCTCCCTCCCTCTACCACACTCATCTCTCTAGTTCTCTCTCCTCTTTTTTTTATCTTTGAGGATCTCATGGATGGAACAATCTATTTTGCTGTGGGCTTTAAATCTTATGGCATCTCAAGACTTTCAGGAACAGTAAGGGAATGGTACGAATGGACTGAAAGAAGTAGAAACCATATCATAAGAACTCAGTTTACCAAGAAGACAATGCTATGGATAGCTCAAAAACTGAAAGAAGCTTCTTTATTCTAGGGGAACATGGTGAAAAGGTGGAAGAAAAAGGATAGTTTCACAGAAACATTTTGCTAAGAAACTTTCAGCAAGTTTGGAAGGTACATTACCATCATCGACTTGGAAGGCAGAATGAGATCAGTGGTGATAATCCCGGAACTAACTTTCAACTCGGGCTGGAACTTTATTGCAGACAAGGTGGAAAGGTTCATTAACAACCACAGGAGTGATTTACTCCCAATGGAACCTAGATTATCGGACAACAACATTCCATATGCTTCAGCTCTTAGAAGCAGTAAATGACCCAATAGGGAGGAAATTGCAGACTGCACAATAAAGAATGGGGAAGGTACTACAACAACCAGAACGAAGTCTTAATAGGAGTTTGGTAGGGAATTTTAAGGTTGCCGAGTCACCAACTCTTTCAGAAATTAGGAGATGAGCTTCTACAATTTGGAAGCAAAATTTTGGTCTGAACATTTATGACATGGGTAATAACTTGTTCCTTTTTGAGTTCGCTTTCAAAGCCATGGCGGAACAAGTAATGAATGGTGAATGGTTATGGAAGCGTGCTCAGATCAATTTCCAATGGAGTCCAACAGTTGGTGCGGTGGAAGGAAAATCAAAACCCAACTCAATTTGGGCTAGATTGGTTGGCTTGCCTCTACATCTGTGGTCGTAAAAAGCTTTCAAAGCCATCAGAGATTTCTGTGGCGGCTGGGTAGAAGCAGAGGAGGAAACACAGCTTCAGAACCATCTTAAATGGGAAAGAATCAAAATCTGTGGAAACGGGAGCAATATTCTGAAGGAGGTGACAATAGAAAATGGAGGAATCCGGTACACGATCCAAGTTTGGACTAAAGCTCCAGTGAGTTTCCAAGTTGAAGAGAAAGAAAAAGACGACGAAACAAAAAATCCCCTTATACAGAGTGCATCGAGGCATAATATGAAGGACAAGGGGATAGTCCTCAACTTGGACCATGCAGCTCTTTATGTAGAAGGACAAAGTGAACCTGTTTTAAAACCTAGAGGTGGCTTGGGCCGAAACATTTTAGAGCAAGCAGAAAATCCGAAACTCCAGTTTGAACCATTTTCTAAGGGCTGGGAGTCCTCAACAGAGGATCACGAAGGCATACATAGTATTGAACATAGCTCAAATAACAGAGAATTGCACGAGCAAATAGAAGAAACTCAGATTTCTGAGCATAATGCAAAATCTCCAATTGTGAAAAGAAAGGTAGATCGTGAGACCAATGATGCCAGAGGGACAAGCTTAGATGATTGTCAGGGAAATGGTCACGGTTTACAACTTTTACAGAGACAATGTGGAACCAGTTGCCGTATAATCATAGAAATTCCAGAAAGCAGAAGTGGAGGCATCAAATTGGGTTAATAGCACTATCCTAGAGCTAGGTAATATATATGGGGTTGTATTTGAAGGAGGTGAGAAGGAAGCTTTAACGGTACTTATAAAGCTAGATGGAAGAAACATGTCTTTAGAGAAACAAAAAAAAGGTAACAAGATCAGAACACCAAAGAGCAGGGGAATTGGCAAAAATGAGTTGAAGAACCTTGAATCAAATCTAAATAAAGAGGTGGAAGGAGTCTGAAGTAGTGGAAGACCTCTGAATTCGACTTGCCAATGAAACAACAACAACAACAAACCCAGTGTATTCCCAGATAGTCTGGGGAGGGTAAGATGTACGCAGTCCATACCTCTGTCTCTAAAGAAGTAGAAAGGTTGTTTCCGATAGACCCCCGGTTCGAGACACGGAATACTACACAAATACATAGTAAAACATGGAACAAGATGGCATAACATAAATACGACACCCACAAGTAATAGAAAATAGAGAAAAGTAAACAGATTCGTAATAAAGCATGAAACAAGGTATCATAACAAGTATAATACCCCCACCAAGTAATTCCCTACACTAGCGACCCAAACTGACCCTAGCCTTCTGCCCTAATTCGCGTCCTCCAGATCTTCCTATCTAGGGTCATGTCCTCAGTGAGCTGTTTCTGCTCCATGACCCGCCTAATTACCTCTCCCCAGTACTTCTTTGGCCTACCCCTACCCCGCTTAAAACCATCCAAAGCTAGCCTCTCACACCTACGAACCGGAGCATCTATGCCCCTCCTCATCACGTGTCCGAACCATCTCAATCGGACTTCCCGCATCTTTTTCTCCACTGGAGTCACACCAACCTTCTCCCTGATAGTCTCATTCCGAACTCTATCCCCCCTAGTCAGCCCACACATTCAACGCAACATCCGCATTTCCGCTACCTTCATTTTTTGAATGCCTTCTCCAAGTCGATAAACACCATGTGCAGGTCCTTCTTCCTTTTCCTATACTGTTCTACCAGTCTCCGTACCAGGTGAATTGCCTCCGTCGTCGAGCGGCCAGGCATAAATCCAAACTGGTTCTCCGAAATAGACACTATCCGTCTCAGCCTCACCTCGACCACTCTCTCCCAAATCTTCATAGAGTGACTCAATAACTTAATACCCTTATAGTTATTGCAACTCTGAATGTCACCCTTGTTCTTATAAAGAGGGATCATAGTACTCCACCTCCAAGCCTCGGACATTTTTGCCATCTGGAAAATTTTGTTAAACAATCCAGTCAACCACCTTAAACTAGCCTCGCCAGAAAACTTCCTAAAATCCACTGGTATCTCATCAGGCCCCGTCGCCTACCTCTTCGCATCCTGTGAACAGCCTCTCTAACCTCCTCTACCTTAAAACGTCTACAATAACTAAAATCCCGACACTCCTCTGAGTGCTCCAGCTCCCCTAACACAATAGCTCTATCCCCTTCGTCATTCAATAGCCTATGAAAATACGACTGCCATCTATTCTTAATGTGGCCGTCCTCCACCAACACTGTACCGTCCTCCCCCTTAATGCACTTAACCTGGTCAAGGTCACGACCCTTCCTCTCCCTAGCCTTAGCGAGTCTAAACAACTTTTTTTCCCTTCCTTTCTTTTGTAATCCCGCTTACAAGCTCTCAAAAACTGCCGTCTTAGCCGCCGTAACTGCTAACTTAGCCTCCTTCCTAGCTAACTTGTACTCTTTCCTGTTTACCCACTTCTCTTCTTTGTCCTTACTCTCAACCAACTTAGCATACGCCCCTTTCTTGGTCTCCACTTTCTTCTTAACCTCTTTATTCCACTACCAATCCCCCCGATGATGCTCGGTCCGGTCCCTAGAAACACCCAACACCTCACTAGCATTCTCCATGATGCACCTAGCCACCCTATCCCACATACTATCCACGTCCCCCCTACACTCCCACACCCTCATTCCCGCCAACTTCTCCCCTATGTCCCACGCATTCACTGGCGTCAAGCCGCCCCATTTAATCCTAGATCTACACTCCTCAACCCTTCTCTTCCTATACTTCCTTATACCTAAATCCATAACCAAGAGCCTATGCTGGGTCGAAAGATTCTCACTCGGGATGACCTTACAGTTCTTACACAACACCCTATTCCCTTTCCTAAGCAACAAAAAGTCAATCTGAGTCTTGGCTATCGCGCTTCGGAAGGTGATCAGGTGATCTTCCTTCTTCGGGAAGCCCGAGTTCACCACCACCGGCCCAAAGGACCTCGCAAAATCCAATAGAGTAGCCCCCTCTTCATTTCTTTCCCCAAAATGAAAACCACCATGCACATCACCAAAGCCTCCTGGTAACGCCCGGATGTGCCCATTGAAATCTCCTGCTACAACAATCTTCTCCGAGCTAGGCACACCTCTCACCACCTCATCCAAAGCCTCCCAAAACCGCATCTTTTCCTCCCCATCCAAGCCCACTTGCAGCGCATAAGCACTACACACGTTCAGGGTAAACCCCCCAATGACCAACTTAATAGTCATCAACCTATCGCTGATCCTCTTTACCTCTACTACTTGACCTCTAAGCTCTTCATCTACTAAGATACCAACTCCATTCCTACGCCTCTCGCTCCCAGAGTACCAAAGCTTGTAACCGTCCACATCCCTAGCCTTAGACCCTACCCACTTTGTCTCTTGAACACACGCAATATTAGTCCTCCTCTTTCTAAGAATCTTCACAAGCTCTATGGACTTACCCTGAAGAGTCCCTATATTCCAGGACCCAACCCTCAGCCTACCATCTCTATCCACACGTCTTCCTCTACCGCCCCTGAGGCCAAACTTTGGCCTCCTTCCCACCCCCGCCCTTTCCTCTTCCCCCGCCCCCACAACGGCCCCCCGCCCCAACCTCCTCGGACATGACCCTATCCAACCATCAACGCCCACAGCCACTACTACAAGAAAATATAAGAAAATATAAACAATGGTAGTAACAATGCAGCAGCAGGAAATACAAGGCTCACACAAATTAGAAGAAATAATCAAGAAACAAAACTAAACTCAACTAGGGAGAAAAAACAAAACCGAGGTAAGGACAAAACTAACAGTAAGAAAGATAGAGCACACTAATTGCCTGGCACCAAGGAAAAGACAAGGAGAAAAATAATATAAAGAAATCAAACTATATAAAGTTAAGAAAGAACCAAAGTTTGGATGTCACCGGGACGCCTCCGTGCTGCTGATCCGGCAATGTTGGTGTTAAAAAGTGTTTGCCGAAATAAGGTCGACGAGAAAGAGGCCGCTGGTTACGTCGCCGGAATGTCCCCGGAGATTCGCCGAAGCTTCTTCAGAGACGTGAGACGTCGGAATCTGGACGTCGTCGGACGTCGGCCTACCTGTTAGGCCGCTGATGAGTACCTCCCCCGTTACCTGAGTCGAACCGGCGGGAACCCTAGCCCACCGACGATAGCTGCGACGGGAGAGAGAGATCTGAAGGGTGAGAGAGAAAGAGGGAGATAGGGTAGATCTTGTACGCTTCCGGTACGTCTGCGCCATTGCCGGCGTCAGAGTTCGCTAGTTAGTCGAGGTGGTAACGTTAAATTGTACGTTAGAGAGAGAAGATTAAAATTGGAAAATAGATTTCCTTTATAACGAGAAACAAAGTGTATAAAGAAACCCAAAAACTGTAAGCAGTGACTGAAATAGCTAAACTCACAAGAAATCAAAATTAAAAAATTGCCAAGAGACTAGACTGTAGAGAGCAACTAAGAAGTAAAGAGTAAAAGAGTAAAGTAAAGTTCAGATGTCCACTTGCCAATGAAAATCAAACTTTTATCCTGGAATGTGAGAGGGCTTAATATGAGTTCTAAAAGAATGACCGTTAAGAGTCTATGCAAAAGTGGAAAGTAAACGTCTATTGCTTTCAAGAAGCGAAACTAGAAAAAGGTGTGGAAGATTTTGCTAAAATAATTGTGGTCGTGCAGGTGGATGAAGTATGGCTTTTTAGAAGCCGAAGGGAGCTGTGGGGGAATTTTGATATTGTGGGATAGTAGAGTGTGGAAGGGGATCTTTGTTGAGAAAGGTCAATACTCTCTAACTTACAGATTTGTAGCAGTTCAGAAATCTTTCAGTTGGTGTCTCACCGGTGTGTATGCTCCTCATACCAGAATTGAGAAAAATGATGCTGCTCTTTTGGCTAATGAATTGGTGGACTCAAAAATGAAACAGAAGACTCCTGGAATTTATGTAAACTTGACATAGAAAAGGCATAATGACCATGTCAATTGGGATTTTCTTCTGAAAATATTAATTAATGGCACTCCTGAAGGTTTTTTCCATTCTCAAAGGGGCCTAAGACATGGTGATACAATGTCACCACTCTTGTTTGTCTTTGCAATGGAATGGCTAAATCATATGATTAGAAAGGCTAATGCTAACGGCTGGATAAAACTTGGTTTTGGGGCACAGAGTAATAGAGGCAACATGGAGATCACTCACTTGTTGTAATAGAAACAAATCAGACATCTGAGGGCCATCCTAACTATCTTTAAGGCTGTATCTAGATTACATGGGAATGGGAGTTAAAGATTTATTTTTTCAGTCTGGTGGAGTGGGTCTACTTGCTGCAAATCTGGGATGCCAAGTGGGAACTCTACCCACAAAGTATCTTGGAATGCCTCTTGGTGCAAAGAACAAAGCTCAAGATATTTGGAGCGAAGTGTTGGAGAGATGTGATAGAAGGTTGACTAGTTGGAAAAGACAATATTTGTCCCTTGGCGGCAGATTGACATTGATAAACTCTGTTTTGGATGCCCTTCCCACTTATATGATGGCTTGCTTTCCTATTCCCAAGGGGGTAGTGTAGAAGATAGATAAATTAAGAAGGGATTTCCTGTGTAATGGTTGTGCAGAGGAGAGGAACAAAAATCTTGTGAGATGGGATTCACTAATTTGCAGCGAGAAGAATGGTGGCCTTGGAATAAAAAAACTGAGTATTCACAACAATAGCCTGTTCTAAGAGTGGCTATAGAGGTTCATGACAGAGGAAAGACCTTTGTGGGGAAGATTCATCACAAAAAAATATGGTTTGATGAACAGTTGGATAACTGAAGAAGTGAAAGGTATATATGAATGTAGATATGTGGTCTAATTTCTAGACCAATATTAGAATTAAGGTGGATAATGGGTTCAAAGCTTCCTTTTGGGATGATTGGTGGATTGAACAGAACAACTTGAAAACCCTTTTTCCAGATTTATATATTTTGGGTCTTCAAAAGCAAGCAACTGTAAGACAAATCTGGATGGAGAATGGATGGAAGCTGAACTTCGGAAGGGCTTTGAATGATTGGGAAGTGGATAGAGCTATTAATTTGTTGCATTGTTTGAACTCTTTTGAAGGCATTGTTGATGTTCCGGACAAACAAGTGTGGAACCTTTGCAGTTAAATTAGTCTATTGGAAAATGAACAGGAGAAATTGTGTGTCAGTGGTATGGCCATGGAATTCCATGTAAATTCATCTGGCAAATTAAAATTCCTACCAAAATAGCGTGCTTTGTGTGATTGGTAGTTAAAGAGCTTGTTTAACTCAGGAGAGACTACAAAAGAGCGATCTTCAGATTTGCTCAAGATGTCTATTGTGTGGGCAGGAAGTTGAAAACAATGAGCAACTCTTCCAGCATTGTGAGATAATTGCAAATTTGTGGCAAATGTTCTTTGATATGTTGGGGGTGATTTGGGTAATGCCAAGAACAACTCTGGAACTTCTGAAGAATTGGAAGAGTACTAGAAGAAGAGGGGCATAGGAGGACTGTTGGCAGAGCAATCCAGCATGTATTTGGTGGACAGTATGGACAGAGCGGAACCTTGGACATTTTGAGGACAAAAGCAATCCCATCCTCAAAATTAAGATGAATTGCCTCAATCTTTTTTATTTTTGGTGTAAACAGGATGTAATGGGGGAGATAGCAGTTTTTGTAGATTTCTTTGACAATCTGTAAGTTTGGTAGTTGTACATAGGATCCTCCATTATCCTATTTTGTGATTGAAACCTTTCGTCTTAGCACCTGCTTGATGGTGTTGATTTTTTTCTTTTGGATATGAAATACAAGACACCCTCTTCCTCCCCCAAAAATGAGTATAATGTTAACAAAGATCCATTAATGTCAAGCCATCATGCTGATTGCATAAGGCAGTTAGGTATATCCTTTCCTAATTGCTAATTAATCTATCTAATGAGTCGATTGTTTTAAACCTCATGCTGTTCAATTGTAATCTAACCTTAGATTGCCTTAAAAGAATTTCAATCACAATGTTCCTGAATAAATCTACAATCATTTTGACGAATCAAGTGCAATATTATAACTAATTTGCATCTTCTTGATGCCATTAATGAAGCCAATCACTTCATCAAAATCAAGCACAATACTCAATTCTTAGTACATCATCAATCACCAAAAAAAGAGGATAGAACTAAGGAGAGTGCAAATAAATTTAATTCTATATATATATATGTGAGCAAAATGGAAACCTGTGCAACACAATACATCACTTAGGCTCTAAGGTTAGAGGACCTAGGCTCTGCCCACAAGTTCAGAGAGTGATGCCTGCTATTCAGGTAGGTGTGGGGGTGCCAATGGTAACTTGAATATTGTACCTCCGAGAGTTTTCGTCTGCCAAAATATGTTAAAGTGAGAAGAACCTAAACTTGGCAAATCTTAAGGGGAACGAATGCTTGATATTTGCTCATATATTTAAAATCAACTCATCACCAACTGACCCACCTACCTCGTTTGGAAATAAGATGGTGGCAGAGGGTACAATTGACTGGTATTGCTTCTTTGAATATTGTTGTCAGCTTAATTAAGTGATTGAACTCGGCATGTTTTGCTGAATGTGCTAATGGGAGGTCTCCCTCAGCACAATCCTTGGTTATAACATTATGACTTTCTTGTTTTGCAGCTGGACAGGAAAGATTTAGGACTTTAACGAGTTCATACTACCGAGGAGCTCAAGGAATAATCATGGGTAATCTGCTGTCTCTTCTTTCTGCGTTGTTATTTGATTTGACGGATTTCCATGTTATGTAGTCATCATGCTACACTCACTTCAATTGCTTTACAAGAGATAGCAATGGTCACTGCTGTCAGGACAAACACTAAGCGCAAAATAAGAAGTTGGCACAGCTCGCGTCTTGTGTATAAACATCATTTTACTTCCTTAATCTTTTTGTGTTGGTTAACATGGTTGTCGTAGCCCTAGAGTATTTATGAGTTGTAGTGTAGTCCAAAACTTTGAAAGATTGCTCTAGTGCCAGGAAGAATGGATGGAAAAGATCGTCTCGACTTCTTGGAATGTTTCTTAAGAGAATTGTATGTCCATTCTTGCATTGTTTTTAATAAAGAATAGAAACGTGAGTGAAAAGAGGAAATTAGTGGCAGTGCATAGGACAGCTCCTCAATGATATGAGTGAGTACCATTTAGAAGTATGCTTCTTCTTGCTGGCTTATCTTTATGAGCAAATTCAGTTTCTTCTTAATGAATTTCTTCTTGTTGGAACAAATTCTTTTACCCAACTCCCCTGCCATCCAAGAAATATTGTAGCATGTTGACTTCTTTCGGACTCAACTGTCTTTGATTCAACAGTTTATGATGTAACAAGGCGAGACACATTTACTAATCTCTCTGATATATGGGCCAAAGAAATTGACCTGTATTCAACAAATCAGGACTGCATCAAGATGCTTGTTGGAAACAAAGTTGATAAGGTACCTCTCCTTCTTTTAGGAAGAGAACTTCCATCTCTCCAACCACAATCATATACCCTGTATTGATCAGGTGCATTTGTATCTTTGAGTCGAAATTGACGGTACGTGATGATGCTTGTGAATATTCACATATGTATGAACCTTTTTGCAGGAGAGTGACAGGGTTGTCAGCAAAAAAGAGGGAATTGATTTTGCTAGGGAATATGGATGTCTTTTCATTGAATGCAGTGCAAAGACAAGGGTTAATGTGGAACAGTGCTTTGAGGAGCTTGTGCTGAAGGTATGAATCATCCAAGGATCTTTCTTGTATTTTGTTCATGTTATAGTTTGAATTGGCTGGTTAAAAAAAGATGTTTGAATGGATTGGTCATGCGTTATTAAATAATGGAGTTGCAATGGAACTGAACGTTAACAAGGATACAATCTTCTCTCAGTAGTAACTTGTTCGTTGCCTAGTAGCACTTGTAGGTCTCAGCAAAGGAATTATTATTCGGGATAGTGTGGATAGCATGCATATCCATAGCTGCAGTTAGAAAAACAGGAAACAATAGCTTAAGCAAATGGACACCAACAAGACAAATAACTTCTTTAGTGGTTAACCTTGATAAATTGAAATTCATTTTCACTCCTATATGTGGACCATGTGGTTGTATTTATCCCCCAGGGGGCTGATATCATATTTTTAGTTGTTAAGTCAATACGGACTCTTGAAATCTTGAGTTTGGCTGAGCAACAGGTTTATCATGGCTGTGAGATCTCTACCTTCATTTCACTATTTTAGTTATTTAATTATCTTTACCGGTAATAACCATCTTGAGTGTACCTAGAGCGGGCCATGTCTCCACTATTTTTCTGTGCATTTCTTGGAAATCTTCTTGGTCAACAGCTGGTGATTTTTTGCACTCTGGCCAACATTTAACTGAACCATGGAAACTTGTAACGCTAGTGCCATGCTAGAAGAAAGGTTTTCTTTGTTGGGGTGAACTTTGACAGTCATCCGCCAGTAGTCACTGCAACTTACCCTTCTTTTTGGGGCTGTGTCCTTGTCCAACAGCCTTGCTAGCAAATATTATCTCAATATATGGTTCAATTATTGCTTCACGGAACATGTATTCATGCCCTACGAAGTTTAGTTATATTGTTAGCTGCAATGCCTTGTCACAATAGTTTGCCCTATTTTTACTTGGAACTCAATATAAATGAAGTTTGTCTCAATATAAAACTGGAGTGCCTTTTACTTCCTCTATCTAAGAGAAACATTTCTTGGTTGTGATGATGAATTTTGGTTTTGCAGATTCTGGACACTCCTAGTCTTTTGGCTGAAGGTTCAGCTGGTGTCAGGAAAAATATATTTAAACAGAAACCTCCAGAAACTGATGCATCAACAAGTGGCTGTTGTTAAGATGGATGTTTCCTTGAGTTCTTCGTGCTTTCCCTTTCTTTTGTAAAAGAAAATTATGTAATTACTCGAAGATGGCAAACTGTGTTTTGGATCCTTCACGTTTGTTGTTCGTATGACTGAATGTCCCTTCTGTTGTCCTCGTCTCTAATATGATATTTGAAGATGAGTTCTTTTCTTTTTGTGAAGGCAAAAATCTCATCTTATTATTATTATTTTTTTTGTGTGTGTTGGGGGTTTGGGGGGCGGGGGGTAGAGATTTGTATGTACAGGTTTAGATATATAAAGGATCACTTGAACATAAGGCCCTAAGGTGATCTGTGGAGAAGCCTAATAAAAGAACCATCTATCATATAGGCACAGGACTAAAATACCAGTTCACAGATAGTAATTCAACTTGTCTAAATGTTCCACATGCATCCTCTACAAAATAACCTCTCGTGCGATGAGTTTGATCAGTTGACTCTTAAGTCCTATTCTGGTGTTTCTCTCTTGCCAGATGTGGTACAGTGCAGGCAAGGGTCTTTCTGTACACATCTGCTCCTAAGCTTTTGCCCCTTCATGTGAGTTGCCGGCCCATGTGATCTCATCTGTCCATCTTAGCAACTGAGCAAGCTTGCTCCAAATAACCTCAAAGACTTGACATTCAAAATGTAGGTGGGACATTGATTAATCCTGCTCATTGCATCACATTGCTGATTACAACCAGATATAATTTCATCATTTTGTCCATTGTTTAGGGCTTGTCCTGAATTAGTAAGATTCAACAGGAAGGTCCATTTAGTAAACCCCAGTTGCTACATGTGAGCTTCCTCCATGGCACTTTGGGAATATCACCTCTCATCATGTAGTACACTGTAGATAGAGAAGAACCCTGTTGCAGTACATCCTGCCCGATGTGAGCATCTGCTAGGTATTGTTTAGCTTTGGAAATCTTGGTCTACATTCAGGAAGCTTGAGTTTGGATATACTCCAGGAACTTGCCACCTTTGTTATAGCATGCATTGACCCACTTTATCCAACGCTCATCCTTCTTTTGTACATAGATTTAATAGGAGCTTGTAAATCACTGCTCTATTCCATAAGCCCATGTTCAGCATTATAGCCCCTCCATACACTGTAGGATGACATACTCTCTCCCAGCCGGTAGTACCATCTTAGAGGGCTCCACACTACCTGTCCATAAGAAAATTCTGCAAGTAGTTTAAATAACCTTGACAATCTTATTAGGGAGGACAAAAATAGAGAAGAGTTCACTCTTTATAAGCTGCAATAAACCAGCATAGGAAAGGTTCTTGGCAGTCGAAGATGTGATCTTGCCCAAGATCGTTTCAAGCAAGGGGTGCACCGGATGATAGAAACCCTCATGGTGCTTGTTGGTTTTTGACTTTGAAGTTAGAGAAATAACAGAAAAAGAGTTGGAGAGAAGAAAATACTGCAATTGTATTGTAAAAGGGAATTATTTTATTAATAACTCAAAACATATATTTACACCTAAATTTCTAAATAGCCTAAATTTCTAAATGGACTTCAATTTAAATAAAGATAACTAATTCCCAATTCCAATAGGATAACTAATTCCTAAGTCTAACCTACATAGAATTCTTATAATTTAAAGGGAAAAGGACACCACGTAGCTCTTTTGAAAAATAATGGACAATAATGGCCCACGTTTCACTTTTTGGACAAAACTGACACTTTGGTTGATTTAAATGTCATGTATTAGCCCTTCATTTAATAAGACACACGCTAAAGGAAAAAGGCTTACAGTTGTACACTTTCCTTTTTGAAATTGGTTTCCTAATAGGATTTTGTGACTCTTTATTTTTTCCATAACCACTCTTCTTTCTTCTTTCCATAACCAATCTTCTTTCTTCTTTCTCTTCCTTCTTCACTCTTTTCTTCTAGTTTTTAATTTTTTCTATTAAGAACCCAACAAAATTCATATCTTTTTTCTTCTAATTCTTAATTTTTTCTATTTAGGTTATCTAAATTGAATTGAATTTGTGAATTATGTGGGTGGATGAAAAATGAGATAGAGGAATGAAAGAAGAAAAAATATGCAAAATCTAGAAGTTGATCGGGATGAAAAAAAAAAGGCTATTGTGTTGAAGCTAAAAGTAATAGTGAATAGGTATGTGACGAAGAAATTTGAAGGAAATGGATTTTTTTTGCCAAAAAATGTGTTTTATGATTCGAGATTGCATAGGATTGATTATCTATGAAAATTTTAGAGAAATAAAGGTTTGTATATGATGTGTATAAAAACTGTATATTTAAGGTTTGTATATGGTGTGTATAAAAACTGTATATTTAAGGTTTGTATATGATGTGTATAAAAATTGTATTATATAGAATATATTTTCTATATATGATCTGTATAGAATTTGTATCATTGTTGTATAGATTATGTATATCTACAGGATGTATATAAACTGCATAAATATTGTATAGAATATGTATCTAAATAATTATTTTACCTAAATAGTGTACAAAATGTGTATAACCTCTTGACAAAAATAAAAGACATGAAAATAATTTTTAAAAATGTATACGAGTCATTAAAAAATGCTATTTTTAAAAATTGTATTTCAAAAACATACAAAATTTTATTTGGTTACGAAATTATAAATTAGTATTTGATTATTTTAAAAGAGAACTACAAAATTTTATTTGATTGTTTTGTTTATTGATAGAATTAAAAAAATATATAGAAACATTATTTTTTTTTTTTTAAAATGAGCACAACCAAAATAAAAGGGAAAAGGAAATAAAACAACTACCAGAAAAAAAAACAACAACGAAAAAACAACAAAAAATAAATACAATTTTTACACTTTATATAATAATAATAAAAGAAGCAAAAGGAGCAACAACAAAAGTAAAACAAAAAAGACAAAATCAGCAAAAAAAAAGTCAAAGAAAGCGGATTAGCTAGCGAAATGGCCAAAAAGTGGTATTTTGAAACATGAGCTATTTTCGCGTCTTTTATTTTTGCCAAGAGGCTATTTTTGTCCTTCTCCCTTTTTTTTTTATCTCAATTTATGTGACACAAATATAAAGGGACGATCCGGTTCATACCTACTCCGTAGGTGTCGGGGAGGGGGGGGACCACTCCGGGCCTGACCTACGCGCCCTCACCCCAGCTTCGCTGGAGGGGCGTTTCGAACCCCCGATCCTGGCACACCACGGTAAGCAAGCTTACCGCTGAACTAAGGCCATCCCTCTTATGTGGCACAAATATAATTTAGATAATTATTTATTAAAGTAATTTTAATTTTTAATTATTGTGATTTAGAATATTTTTTCTTCTATTTCAAATTAAGTGACACTGATATAATTTCGAAAGTCAACCTATGTGACACTAATATAATTTCGATAGTCAATCAACTGTTTTATTATGATTTATAATACTTTTTCTTCTATTTCAATTTAAGTGACACTGATATAATTTTGAAAGTCAACCTATATGGCACTCTATAATTTCGATAGTTAATCAAATGTTTTATTCTGATTTATAATACTTTTTCTTCTATTCAAATTTAAGTGACACTGATATAATTTCAAAAGTCAACACATATCATTTTGTGTCCATTTAAGAAATATTATTAATTTTCTAATGTGACCATAATAATTAATTAGGGGTCATATAATAAAATCACGATTGAAGAAGCAAAAAAGACATGTCTTAAATGTCTTATAACAACTAATTAGAAGTGATATAATAAAATCACGATAAAAAATACTTGTGAAAAAAAGCATAAATGAGCCTCATAAAAGACATTAAGTTAATTTAAAAAATTAAATATTAATTTATTATTTTATGTCTATTTTATATTTTTTATTAAATATTATAAATTTTTAATACTTAAATAACCTGTAGTAATTAATTAGGGTTGATATAATAAAATCACGATTGAAGTAGCGAAGAAGACATGTCTTAAATGACTTATAACAACTAATTAGAAGTGATATAATAAAATTATTATAAAAAATACTTGTGAAAAAAAACATAAATGAGTCTCACATGAGACATCAACTTAATTTAAAAAATCAAATATTAATTTATTATTTTATGTCTATTATATATTTTTTATTAAATATTATAAATTTTAACACTTAAATAACCTATACTAATTAATTAGGGATAATATAGGAAAATTACGATTGAAGCAGCTGAAGCAGGCAGAACAAGCAGACATATCGAAGACGTGCCTGCTTATCCCCACTTATTATAGATAGTAATCTAGATCTATAATTTATATCTATATCTATATCTATATCTATAATCTATAATCTATGTATAATTTATAATCTATAATCTATATCTATACCTACATCTATATCTATAATATATTAAAAGTACCTTAGAATAGTGACTTGAACTTTTTGTCCTTCATTAAAAATCTCCATAATAGATAAAATTGTCATTTCACTTTTTATTTATTTATTATATTATTATATTTATAATATTGCCTCCTAAATTATATAGGACAACTTTTTCCTATATGCAAAAATAGATCTTTTAAATATATGATAAGAGGAATTCTGTATACATGAAAATAAATCGTCCCAATAAAAGAAATTTTTCCCTAAGTACATATTTAAATAAATGGAAAGAAAAATTTTCTTTTATCCTTACTTATATATTCTATAATTTTTATCATCATCATAAACAATTAGCAATTCTGCCTTAAAATTACGTCTAATTTTGCTTGGCATAGTAGGTTTGTCACATTACCGTTTTTTGTATTTCACTAAGTAATCTTAAGCTTTTATTTTTTTTCAGTGATTTTTTAAATAGTAATTGTACCACTATGTTCAATTATCAATATTAACAAGAAGATTTAATTAATTAGAAAATACTTCTAAAATAGAATAGAAAAATACTCTTAAAAAATAAAATTCTATTAAAGAAATGCTTCTATAAATATTGAGATAAACTCGAGAAGAAACTAATTTACTTATTGAAAAAATATGATTGATGTTAATCTAACTTGATTCGATTGCATGTTTTGATTGGTGGATGCTGAACATATAAATAGAATTCAACATGTGGGTATATATATATCTTCTTTGTTCTCATTCAAACATTTTTTATGTCAAAATTTTCGCTCAGACAAGAAATATTTTCATCAAAACTGAAACTTTGTGATCATTATTATATTATTTTGTTATAGTTTAAAGATTATAGATGAGTTTACAGGTGGTAGATAAATGTCGATCGCCTTTGAAGAATTTTTTTAGGTAAAAATTAGATTTAATTATATTGTTTTTATATCTCTGTTTTGATTTTTTTTTTTTTGTATAAAGGTAAGTTTGGTTGTATTATTTTGATATCTCTATTATCATATTATTTTATTGTAGTTTACAGGTGGTAGATGAGGGTCAGACGACTTTGAAAATTTTTTTGTGTAAAGGTTAGATTTAATTATATTATTTTTATGTCTCTATCATCGTATTGTTTTGTTGCAGTTTACAAGGGTAGATGAATGTCGATTGATTTTGAGAATTTTTTTTTGGGTAAAGGTTAGGTTTAATTAAATAAATTCTCCAAAAGACGTTGAATTTAATTATTGCATTCATCTTTATTATTTAAACAAATATCCTATTTAACGTAAATATCCTATTTAGTGTAACGTTTGAACTCAATAAAGTAAGATTCGCGCGTATAAACCTAAACTAGTATATTTAAAAGATTTACTTTAAACATATCCACTCGTAAGGCCATTTTTATTAGTTTCTCGGTTGGAAACGATGACAAGTGCAAGAGCGATCTTAGGACTACTGAGAATCCGGTTGCAATTTTTTTATTTTTTTTTAAAAAGTCTTAAAATGCTATGGATGTCACCATCTCTTTCCATGAGATGTCAACTGCATACGTACCAGTGGGTATCAAACGTTAACAACATACTTCTCAAGATCATTGGAAGTCATAACCAGCATAAACTATCTTCAATTGAAGAAAGCTAGCAAAATAATTTTGTTATTGAAAAAGGCCGCAAGAAATGAAGCGCTTTCTGCATTCACGCAGAATCTCAAAAGAAATGCCCGACCCTAGCAGGTTCACTACAGCTAGTAGTAGGGATGCTAGTTGTTTGTAATTAGGAGTTCAGATACCAAAGTTCTGAAAAAACAAGGGTAAGATCGTCGAGAAAGGTATCTTTCTGCCAGTGGCATATATAGGGATACATCTGCCCAAGTTGGACAATCTGCCAGATGCATGTAGCTAAATTTTTCTGAATTCAAAGAGTTGTTATTGTTTCAGCTGTTTAGATTCTGTTTCTCTCTGAAAGTTCCATAACTTCTCAGATTACATCATAAATGACAATTTCCCTGACGAATCTGATGTCCCCCAAAAAACAAAAAACATTATTCGACCTCCTTCCACATAAAATTAGCAAACATCATCAATTCCTTCCCGAGAGAGATGCATCACTCTCAGTAACGCTGGTTGAGGTCCAAGACACAACGTACCCAATGTAATCCTACAAGTGGAGTTTGGGGAGGATAGTGTGTAGACAGACCTTACCATTACCTTGTGAGTTAGAGACTTTGTTTCTGAAAGACCCTTGGCTCAAGTAAAAACATTACAAAGCAGTTCTAAGGTTCGAGACAATATCCAAATACAACCTAAACAGAAAATGAAAAGACAATATCTGATTTGTTTTCTACTGTAAACATTACTTTGGGGAATACGACGTTGGCAACTGTTGGATTTAGAATTCTGGGTAGGCCAAATAGAACAGAGAAAGCCTATCATAATAGCTATATGTAAATAGAGAAGAAAAAATTAAATGTGCGCCAGTGTGAATTGCTTCGTCATAACACTACAATTTAAGGCAACTTTACAAGTCTACAAGCGGAGACCATCCATAGAAATTTCCAACGACCACAACTTCGAGTGACATGGCCACCCGAATAACTTAATCATCAACAGAAGAATGGCAAAGTTGGAAAATAAGCTAGTAACAAGGCCTACATCCTCCCTTCGGGATCTTTTTATCTGCAGAACGAGTAACATTTTTGACAAATGTCATTCTTAATGCTTGAGAAAAGGAGCAAATCTATTGCAAAACAACAGAGAAAGTTTCCATGTTTGTTTGTTTTTTCTTTATGTTTGTAAGTAAAGGAGATAGGCAGACCTTAAAAGGTCCATTTAAGTGTTCTCAAATCGAACCACCACACAGGTGATGTTGTCAGAACTCCCCCTCGAATAAGCTTCTTCTATAAGCTTACGTGATGCTGCTTCAGCATCTTTTATGTCCTGCACAATGGTCACGGCCTCCTGTAGGTAATGAAGAGAAGTTAAGACCGTTGAAATTCATGACCAATTGATGCAACTTTTAGTTACATAGGGGAAGAGAGAAGATTGATATGCATGAATCTTTAAAGAACCAATCAGCAAATAATAACATACTAGACGCATCAGCAAAGCTTGCAAGAGAATCACTATAAAGCTACTCTGCCATGTCCTAACAATCATGAAACTAGAATTAGAGAAGAAGCTTACTAATTTTAAGAGAAAAACTTCCCCGGGTTTAATATTTTCTTCTAACTATATAATCAAGGAAAAGGTTGTGTTACACGCTCTAAGCCTATGATCCAGTTCTGGCCAATTTTTCTGAGCATAATAATCTCTCCTTTCAAACTCCCCAAATATTTACATTAGAAAGTCTATCCCCCTCAATTTCAACCTCATGGCTACGTAAAAATTGAGCTTGAGTTTGAATTACAAAACTGAGTTCCTGACCACTAATGAGCTTAGCGAAGATTTTAATCACTTTTTTGATATCCCTACCCTAGAAGGACAAGCTCCAGATGATTCAAACAAAGACGGAAGAAATAAAAGAAAACCCTTGCATGAGGCATTCAAATTCAAATTCAACAATGCTAGCACTGAAATGTACCTTCGGCATAAAGGGATGAGACATTGTCACCGCACTTGCCACCTAAAATCAAATGGCATCACTTAACAAGCAACAAGGTTCTCTCAGATTTAGTTTTCAGTTGTAAATATTGTTGTGAGGTCTATTAGGTCGGTGCCCACCTCTTTTTAGCTTACTTCCTCTTAATCCATCTTTTTCTCTCAATTGACATACCCATTCAGCTTATACTTAACCGTCAAACCACTCTCTACTCCAAATCACAACTATACTGCCAGCCCTCACGAGCCTCCCCCCTTCTTTTCCCACTAAGCCCTTCCTCCTTCCTTTCCCTTTCCTACCCCCGTCAAACTCACTGCTACCTACTGCCACATGCCTAAAGGCTAAAGCGGGAGAGTGGTAACAATGGGTTATACTTCAAACTCATGCCAAAACCTTAGTTTGTTAGAGAAAGACAAAAAGACTTGACTGGTGTTGGAAAAAAAGAACAGAACTTAATCTGTATAAAGAAAAAAAAACAGATGTTGAACTAAGAAGAGAGAGCAGAAAAGCTTTGTTATATTTTCATTGCTTATTGAAATGATCACTGCCACATTTATACATAAAACCATAACTGAAAAAGCTTAATTAAAGGAGTAAAATAAGCTATCATATCTCTAACATTATTGCCTAAAGATCAGCAACTATTATAAAATCAGAATCTGCATTATTGCAGCCTTATTTACCAAAATTTAATCCAATCTTTAAAGCTGTAAGCTGAATTTCAGCAGCCAGTACAGCTAATTTGCAGCTCTTGAGGCACTAATCTTAACACTCCTCCTTGACTCAAGAGATGTAACACCAAGTCTATCTATGAGAAACTTGAATCTTGCTCTAGGTAGAGACTTAGTTAAAATGTCAGCATTCTGAAAAACAGTTCTGCAGTGCACCATGATTATATCTCCATTCTTTTGCACCTCCCTCGAGAAATAAAGCTCGATCTTGAAATGTTTTGTCTTTTCATGAGAAACAGTATTATTTGCAATTGAAATTGCAGCTTCATTATCCACAAGGATTTCAGTACTCTTCTTTTGTTCCATGTACAAATCTGCCAGCAGCTTCCGAATCCAAAGAGCTTGATTCACAGCTAAAGCAGTACCGTTTAAAAATGGTGTTTTCTAAGGTCCTCCGACGTCCGTGTGAACAATTTGCAGCTTATTCTTTGGCCTCCATGATAAATTCTGAAAAGGAAGCGTTGTTTGCTTCCCATACCGACAAGCTTCACAAGCAGACAGATTTTTCTCAAGGCTCGGGAGACCTTCTGTTAGTTTATTTTCTTTCATGAAGAGTATGGCATTATGATGATAATGTCCGAGTCTTTTGTGGCATTACTTGGAATCATTTTTCAACCTGACAATTGTTGCTTGCTCCTCGTCCAATAGATTCAAGGAAAAACTCCTTCCTCTCATCTTGAAATTGAACATCTCTTTATTATTAGAATCCCTAATGACACATGTTTTTTCTTTAAACAACACTTTGAACCCATTTTCAAGTAGCTGCCCAACACTTAAAGGTTTTGATCAAGATCAAGAACAAAGAAAACATTAGTTATAAGTTTCAAACCTGTAGGGCTTTGAATTGCAATTTTTCCTTTGCCTTTTGCATTAAGATATTCTCCATTTCAAATTTTGACTTTGAAAATAACAGATCTATCTAGCTCTTTAAAGAGCTCATGATCACTGGTCATATGATTTATGCATCCACTATCAATCAACCAATTTTTAGAAGTGTTTTCGCTAGCAAAACAAGTTGCTACAAACAATTGCTCTTCTTCATATTGATTTACAACAACCTTGGCTTCTTCTTGTTGTGTTTGTGACTTGCATACCCTCTCCACATAGGCGAGTTGACCACATTTGTTGCACTTGACATCTGGTCTCCACCAACATTTCTGTTGAGAGTGATTTGTCTTTTTGCAATGAGGACAGGGTGGATTACTTCCTCCCTGATTGTTATAATTATTGTCATGCCTTTGCTTCTGGTTCTTTTTCTTTTCATCGTATGACTCATTTTGTGATTTAGCTTGAAAAACACCTTCAACAGAACCTTCTTTCCTCATTATTCTCCTTTGCTCCAATGCCTACAAAGCATTAACAAGTTCTGCCAAGGTAATACTTGACAGATCCTTAGAATTCTCTAAAGAAGAGATTGTGGCTTCATATTTCTCAGTAAGTGTGAAAAGAATTTTTTGAACAATTCTTTCATCGATAAAATCCTTACCAAACAATCTCACCTTGTTGGCCAAGTCAAGTAGCTGATCTGCATAATCTTTTATGGTTTCTGATTCTTTCATTCTCTTCATTTCAAATTCCCGAATCAGATTCATCACTTGCATATTTTGAACTCTTTTGTTTCCTTGGTATTCCTTTTCAAGATACTCCCAAATTTCTGCAGCAGACTTCATTTGCATAATTCTGGTAAGAATTGAAGGAGATACCGCAGAGAAAAGACATGCTTTGGCTTTGGATTTCCTTGTCTTTCTCTCCTCGCGATGTCTCATCTGATTCACTGTTGGATTATCTCCAAGAGGAGTTACTTCATAGTCCTCTTCTACTGCTTCCCATAGATCCAGTGCTTCAAGATGAACCATCATTCTAATTGCCCAAGCTTGATAATTCTCACCATTGAGGACGAGTGAAATTAGAAAGCTTGTTTCAGAATTCATTTTCTATAAACTATTTAAGATAACAGTTTAAAGAATGGTTATATAGAAAGAACTTGTGTTTTTTATTCACTCTCGTCTCACAGGTCCCTCAAGATGACAATGCTTTGATACCAATTTGTTGGAAAGAAAGAACAGAACTCAATCTGTATAAAGAAAAAAATAGATGTTGAACTAAGAAGAGAGCAGAAAAACTTTGTTATATTTTCATTGCTTATTGAAATAATCACCGCCACATTTATACATAAAACCATAACTGAAAAAGCTTAATTAAAGAAGTAAAATAAGCTATCATATCTCTAACATTATTGCCTAAAGATCAACAACTGTTATAAAATCAGAATCTGCATGATTGCAACCTTATTTACCTAAACTTAATCCAATCTTTAAAGCTGTAAGCTGAATTTCAGCAGCTAGTACAGCTACTCTGCAGCTCTTGAGGCACTAATCTTAACAACTGGAAGCTGAATTCAGCAAACTCTAGTAGTTCTTGAAAATGAATATCATGTTAATTAGCGAGCATTATTTTTTTAATAAACTGCGGTGCCCTCACTAGCTTCCGCGCATCTAAACTAATTCCAGAGGGTACATGCTACCTCCTACCGGCATAGATAATGGTCAAAATGCAAGCATTATTATAAAAAAAAGTTGAAAGTTGTTAGAATATGAATACAAATAGGAATAGTATATAAAATTCCTACTTGGAAAAGAATTGTATTATAGTGTCTACAAATAGGGTCTTGATGTAATTATGTAAACACACAATTCAATAATATTTTTTTCTCTATTATTTCTCACATAGTATCAGAGCCAGACCCATTCCAAATCTTTGTTCACCGATGTTGGGTGTTACGACCACGCGATATGGATCTTGTCACCGGATGATTCACTGAGAAGTCTGTGCTTAACAGATCCTTCTCCTTATTCTTATTTCGTGAGCGACCAATTTTTAATAAACAATAGGCTCGTTAAAAGGGAGCCTACAACCTTAGGACTCGTTACAAAAAGACCCAAATCTCTTGTTATTTTTTATGTAAATTCTTGTCTTTCATCTATTACTTCCCCTCCTTATATAAAATCCTATTACAAGATATTTAAGGAAACTAAGAAACTACTAACATGGAAAATCTATTTAAAATAAGAATTCTAGTAAAACTAAACTACTATCTATTTTTAATGCCCACAAAATCTGAAGGTTTCATAAATCTACAGCTCTTTGCCGTTTCTTTCCTTCTCAGCTTGAGGGCCCCGCCTTGCATAAACCTTACCTATGAACGAGTCTATAACATTACCCCCTTCCTCTAAGAAGAGCTTGTCCTAAAGCTCAAAGTCTGGATAGGCATCACGAAAATGTGCAGCATCCTCCCATGTAGCATCTGACAATTCAAATCCACACCAGTGCACTAATAGTTCCCAAGTTCCTCAATTAAGTCGAGCAGGTAGAACAGAACAAGGCATAGGAACCACACGCCCATCCTCTACTGCAGGCAAAGTCGGAGGAACTGTTGGAGCCAAACCCTTAAAAACCTTGAGTAGGGATACATGAAACACATTATGCAACTTACTCTTGCTGGGTAGTTGTAACTGACACGCAACTTCCCCTATTCGACGTAACACAGGAAAAGGCCCAAAGAAACCGAGGTGCAAGCTTATGGCGCAAATGACCCCCAACCGATTTTTGACGATAAGGATGTAAACGTAGCCAAACTAGTGAACCTGGTTCAAATGCAACCTTGTCATAATATTCTTTCATTCTAACCTGATCTTATTGCAACTTGCAGTGAATGTCACACAAAACTGAATCACGATCAAGTAAGGCATTGTCAACAGCCTCTACCCGTGAAAAATCAGCTTCATAGGACAATAGACGAGGAGGATCTCGACCATAGACAACCTTAAAAGGAGTTGTTTGCAATGCCGTATGAAAGTATTATAGCAATATTCTGCCTAAGGCAACCAGTCAGCCCATTTCTTCGGATAATATCCAATCAAGCAATGCAAATACATTTCAATAGTACGATTTACAACTTCCGTTTGACCGTCATTTTAAGAATGATACACAGACGAGAATGCCAACTTTGTGCCATACACAGACGAGAATGCCAACTTTGTGCCACTTAGACAAAACAATTCTCTCCAAAAATGTGCTTGTAAAAACCACATCTCTGTCACAAGTAATTGATTCGGGTATCCCATGCAACCGAACAATATGCTCAACGAAAACGTGAGCAGCACGAGTTGCATTGTAAGGATGAGACATGGGTATGAAGTGTACATATTTGGAAAATCAATCTACTACCACAAATAATACCGTTTTGTCCTATGCCTTAGGTAAGCCATCAATAAAGTCCATTCCAATATCAGCCCAGACCTGCTCAGGGAGTGCAAGTGGTTGCAGTAACCCTGCTAGACTTAGGTGTTCAGCCTTATTGTATTGGCAAACTGAACAAGCAGCCACAAAATCCCCAATAACAGACTTCATCCCCTTCCAGTAGAAATCCTGTTGTATACAATGCAATGTTTTCTGTACCCCTTCATGGGAATTATCATGGTATCCTGACAGAATTGTGGAGATTAATTGGGAAGAGGGCAACAAGTAGATACAACCTTTATAAAAGAGTAGATCGTCCTTAATTGACCAGGAAACATCAAGCTCATGGCGGAGCACTTGTTGGACCAATTCTTGCAAGGAAGCATCATTAGATGCCTCTTGTCGAATTGCATCAAGTAATAAAACACGCGGGTGACTAATAGCATACATCAATTCCTCAGTAGTAGGGCGACGGGACAAGGCATCAACAGCCTTATTCAAGTGTCCAGCCCTATACTCCACACAAAAGTCAAATCCCATAAGCTTGCTAATCCAATGTTGTTGGGGTGAAGTGGTAAGCCGTTGCTCCAACAAGTATTTAAGACTATAATGGTCTATGCGAATCAAGAAGACTCCGCCCCGTAGATAAGGACGTCAATGTTGAAAACTGCCTTGGCTAAGCCAATCAATTCACGCTCACAGGCAGCCAATTTAAAGTGTCGTATGGCCAATTGTCTACTGAAAAGGCAATAGGATGGCCATCTTATTGCAACACTGCTCCTATACTACTCCCAGAGGCATCACACTAAATTATAAACTGGGACGACCCGGTTCATACCTACTCCGTAGGTGTCGGGGAGGGGGGGGGACCACTCCGGGCTGCTTATCAAAATTTGGCAGTTGTAAAACAGTAGCAGTTGCAAGTGTTTCTTTGAGGGTGAAGAACGAAGCCAAGGCTACATCATCCCACTGGAACAAGTTCTTTTTAAGCATGTTGTTTAAAAGGGCTGATAATTGACTGTAATTCTTTACGAACTTGCGGTAACAACCTGCTAAGCCCAAGAATTCGCGCAAGGTAGTGATGGACTGTGGTTGAGGCCAATCAATAATGCCTGAACTTTGCTTACATCTGTCACCACGCCTGTTTCAGACACCATATGGCCAAGATATGCTACTTGTCTCTCACCAAAAGTGCATTTGGACTTCTTGAGATATAGGTTATGAGCACGTAATAACTCAAAAATTATATGCACATGTGAGGGATGATTGTCCCATGTCTTGCTAAATATTAAGATGTCGTCAAAGAAAACCAACACAAACTGACCCAAATAGGGTTTAAATGCCTCGTTCATAAGTGCATGAAACGTTGACGGTGCATTTGACAATCCGAATGGCATCACCAAGAATTCAAAGTGGCCATGATGCGTACGAAAAGTTGTCTTCTCAATATCCAGAGGATCCATGCGGACCTGATGATAGCCAGATTTCAAATCCAACTTTGTGAAGTATGTAGAACCATGTAATTCATATAATAATTCATTCACCACGGGAATTGAAAATTTATCCTTCATCGTCTTGGCATTAAGCTCGCGATAATCAACACAAAAACGCCAAGTTCCATCATGTTCACGGTCCAATAAAACTGGAGATGAGAATGGCGATTTACTCAACCGGATAATCCCTTGTTGTAACATCTCTTCACACTGTTTTTCTATCTCATCCTTTTGTAAATGAGGATAGCGATATGGCCGGACCACCACTGGGTTGGAATCAGGTAACAAACAAATGCGATGGTCACAATTTCTCATAGGAGTCAGCCCTGTAGGTTCTTGGAATAAGTCAAAAAATTCAGCCAAGAGTTGTTCCAATTTGGAGTGGTGCTCATCTGAATCATGCAATAAATAAAGCTTTAATTTTGAGCTGGTTTGTTGTCCATGAAAGACGACCTGTCCATCTGAAGTAAAACTCATTGTGAGTGAGGTGAAGTCCCAGAGGATGGGGCCCAAAGCTTGTAACCATATTACCCCTAGAATAATGTCAAAGCCATCTAAGGGAATAATAAAGAAGTCGACTTTAAAAGCCTGATTATCAATATTGAAAGACATTAGAGGGCATATCCCTTTGCTGTAAACTTTTTCTCCATTAGCAACTGAAACATTGGCACCTGTCCCCGGTTGTACTTGCATCCCTAAGGTTGGGCTGCTGTGCAACTGATGAAATTGTGTGTGCTACCCGAATCAACCAAACTCAACAATGCTTGACCCTTTATGAGTACTCGTAACTGCATTGTTCTTGCACTCTTCTGTCCCGTGATGGCATGCAAGGAAATTTCAGGTTCTTGCACATCTTTCTAGTCAGGATTTTAATCATTTGGATCAGCAACTTCCAACCAAAACAACTTCTTACATTGATACCCAATTAAATATAGTTCATCACAATTATAACACAATCCCTTCGCACTTCTCTCCGCCATTTCAGCCCTTGTCAATTTTTTTTATAAAAGGAGCGGATGAACTTACAAGTTTCAATTCACTAATACCACTTAGTGTGTTGCTGCTCTTAGGAGTTGGAACTGTTGAAGTTGCAGCAGTATTCAAATAGCCTTTAGTCCCTTGCCAATTCTCTTTTCGAGAGGATGTTGCCCGAATTACCTTCTGTTTCTTCTTAAATGCAAGGGCTAAAATCATGGCATGACCCAAATTTGGTGGAATCTGCATCTCCACATCAAGACGAATAGAATCAGTCAGGCCGGCAGTGAAAAGACTATCTTGTTGATCTACGCGAACATGCTTGCCCTAGTAACAGTTCTTGAAATCGGCGCTGGTATTCTTCAAGTGAGCCCGTTTGTTTCAAGTTAACCAAATCGCCGAATGGATTACTTCCCAACGGAGGCCCAAACCTGAGAGTACAATATTCTTTGAATTCCGACCAGTCAAGTGACTGATTATCTGGTTCAACCTGATGATACCATAATTGTGCCTCAACTAGAAGATGGAATGCGGCCAATCCCACCTCATCAGCTTCATTTGTTCTCTGATTGGAGAAGAATTTCTCACATCAATATAGCCAAATTAATGGGTCCTCGGATCCATCAAAGGTAGGGAAATTCAGCTTTGTGTATCTTGGCACCAGATTATTTCCCGTCAATTGATTGGATCTATTTTCGAGTTTGTAGGGTTGTTTACCTGTATTGCTACTCACTCCCGCCTCAGAATCTCTTCCTTGATTCTTGCTAAACCCCACAATAAACTCCTACAACTGTAACGATAATTGTTCCAATTGAGAAACCATCCTTGATTCAGATTGTTCCAATTGAGCAACCATCCTTAGTTCAGATTGTGCCACTGCTTACGCAATCCGTGCTTCATTCACAGCTGCGCCTCTTGAAGGAGAGTCTGTAACCCTTCACGTTTACTTAGATTGCCCATGGTGTTTGGCTCTGGTACCAAGTTGTTACGACCATGCGATATGAATCTTGTCACCAGACGATTCACTAAGAAGTCTGTGCTTAACAGATCCTTCTCCTTATTCTTATTTCGTGAGCGACCAATTTTTAATAATCAATAGGCTCGTTAAAAGGGAGCCTACAACCTTAGGACTCGCTAAAGAGAGACCCAGATCTCTTGTTATTTTTTATGTAAATTCCTATCTTTCGTCTATTACTTTCCCTCTTTATATAGAATTCTATTACAAGATATTTAAGGAAACTAAGAAACTACTAACATGGAAAATCTATTTAAAATAAGAATTCTAGTAAAACTAAATTACTATCTATTTTTAATGCCCACAAAATCTGAAGGTTGCATAAATCTATAGATCCTCTTTGCCGTTTCTTTCGTTCTTAGCTAGAGGGCCCCGCCTTGCATAAATCTTACCCATGAACAAGTCTATAATATTGGGCCCCCATATTATATTGTCCACGCTTCAATTAACGAGGCCTGGGCGTGCGGGGGAGTGTTAAGTATCCCACATCGGAGAAGGGATGTATAGTCTCCTTATATGGATTTGGGCAATCCTAGGTTGAGTTAGGCCCAAAATCCATTCTTTACAAAAGCTAACATAGTTGTATCTAGCTTTATTTATGAGGAAACAAATTTAAGTATCCCTAATTCTAAACAACTATGATTCCAAAGTCTTATCAGTCAAGAAATTTCTAAAAGGAAAGAAATGGCAGCTCGGGACTAAGCTCGCATTATATGTGGACTCTAGGAAAGGGCTAGATCGCATTGGGTCTAGTATACCCAGTCTTACTTTGCATTTCTGCAAGGAAAAGAAATAGCCAAATAAGTCCTAGAAGAGAATTTAAGGAAAAATTACGTAACTAAAGTCCAAAACCTATAAGAATGAGATTACTGCACAGCAATTGTAGCAAGAACACTACTGCATGAAAGACGCTTGATTTTTGGCCCCTCTATTCGTGCATCATTGGCTTTCCTCCTATTTGTAAAGGGTAGCAAATACCTTACTAAAGGAGGGCAATTTTCTGCAGCCTATCTTTCTTTCTTTGTTCTTCTATTACTAATGATAAAGAATACAAGTTAAATATTAGATCAAAGCTAGGACATCTAGGTCACAAGTAAGCCCAATTAAACTATGAGATCAAGACATCCAACTCCATATAAATTTAAGCATTGTCGTCTTACCAAGAGTTTTCAAATTAAGGAAAACTGAATAAAGTTGAGAAAACAAGAAAGTTTTAACATATCTAACAAAGAAACCTGACCTTGTTAGACAGGACATTCCAAAGTCCATCACTCGCAATTATCAAAAAATCTACACCATCAATTTCTTCTTCCTGAAAAAGGAGAGCAAAGACCAGTGAACTCACCATCAATACAAGTTGAAAAAGGAGGGCAAAGACCAAAGCACTCACCATCAACACAAGTCAATTAACACTATACGGCAAAGATAAGGAGGAGGAGGAGGCGGGGGTGGGGTGGGTGGGTGGAGGTTATGGGCATAGTGCTATTTCAGTTCAATAAAACTCCCGAGTTACAGTATCAGAAGAAAACAACCATAATCAAAGGGACAAGATATGCTAAGAAAAATACAAGCATGAATCTAGGGAGACCTAAAATACTTTAACTGCAAAATGGTGAAAATAAAAGATATAACTGAATGCCAGTTTCCCCTTGTATGCTTATATTTAAAGAGCAATGTGCCATCTCAAACATTTTTCTACGGAAATACTTGTCTACTGCCAGTCCTTGGATAGGAACTGCCAAACCTCTATGCAAACATATCATTCTTCCATCTACAAGTGTGGGCCAAAATAGAAATACTTTTGTGTTGGCCAGTTAAGAGCTTCCACATCCAAAAGTTGAAGGTGGTGGAGATGAGGATGCTGCGATGGATGTGTGGACTTACCTGGAAAGATAAGGTTAGAAAAGAGATTATTCGGGAGAAGGTGGGAGTATCTTCGATGGAGGACAAGATGCGGTAAGTGAGGTTGCGATGGTTCGGACATGTGATGAGGAGGTTCATGGATGCTCCAGTACGGAGGTGTAAGAGGCTGGCTATGGATGATTTTAGGCGGGGTAGAGGTAGGCCGAAGAAATATTGGAGGGAGCTAATTAAGCATAATATAGAGCAGTTACAGATTACAAAGGACATGAACCTTAAAGGAAGGTGTGGAGGACTCAGATTAGGATAGAGGGTAAGTGGGTAGGAGTTTGGCCGTTATAGTAGGAAAGAGTGTTTTGTTTGTATTTACGCCTGGAGATTCTTGTTTGTGGTGTTTTAGTGATGTCTATGGTTTTGGATAGATAGTTTATAATAGTATCTTGTGGGTGTCTTATTTCCTTTATTATCTAGCAGTGTATTATCCCATTTTATTGTGTGCTTTTATGTTTTTTGTTTGTTATACTGTAACATGTCCTGAGCCGGAGGTCTATCAGAAACAACCTTTCTACTTCATCTGTGGATAGTGGTATGGACGGCATACACTTTATCCTCCCCAGAACCCACTTTGCGGGAATACACTGGGTTTGTTGTTGTTGTTGTTGATTACGAATTCTGATGGTTATGGCATCATGTAATAAGGTGTGGTGGAATAGGAGGAAAAGGAAGACTACGACTGCGTGTTACTATTTTAAGTTCCTTGCTTTCTTCCTCTTCTAAACTTCATCACAATCCCAAAGCAATGTGCTCGATCATTATTCAATTTCATACAACAACTTCAGGGAGCAAGTAATACATTCCTCAGAAAAATTAAGTCTGGTCTGAGAAACAAATTCTTATGGGGAAGAAGTACATTCAGATAACCTTTTAACAAAAGAGCAGCTTGGTCTCGATTCTCAGTTCACTATACCATTTCAAATATATTTTTAACTGACCCTTTATTATGCAATAGTTTAACTTGATCGTCTTAATACCAATTGAAATGACTAGACAACTTACACTCGCACTACAAAAGGCCACAAGTGTATAACGAGAGCTCATTCAACATCTTACCTTATTGCTGGCACATGTATGGCAGAAGAAGACCAAATTTTTAAGTTACACTCCCTCTGTTTCTATTTATGTGTTTTACTTTTTTGTAGTTTGTTACAAATATTAAGTATTTTGTTCCAAATTCTCATTACTTCATTAATGACACTCATAGAAATGACATGACATGTTTAAGACCACAAGATTCAAAGGATATTTGGTATTTATTATACACACCTTTAGTTTAATACCACAAGATTCAGAAGTTCTCTCCACATCCTTAAAGTTTGAGCCAAGTCAAACTAAGACACATAAAATAAGACTGAAGGAGTATTAAACAAGATGGAGTTCTTCAATATTATGTATTAGCTGTGCAATTGCACTTCTTCAATCAAGGCTATAGAAGCAGCTTCAGGGATATTTGGGATTATGCAAATTCAGATATTCCAATCCTAATAAACGAAAACAAACTAGGTCAAAGATGGCAGAAGAAGTTTTTTGGCCTATCTCTGCTCGACCAAGTTGGCACTTGGTACTACATGATATAACCAGATAGAAGCCTGTTTTGCTGGCTAAAAACTATTGGCTCATATTGGTATTAGATGCTTCTGGAAGTTAGGGTTAAGAATAGAGGTGGCAATCTCAACCCAAATTTTTGTAACCTACGCAAATTATCGCAATTTCACTGGGTCGGGTGAAGGTTGTTTCCAAATTGAATCCAATGAGGTTCGACCCATATTTAATTCATGAAAAGTAGTTTAAAACAAATTTTAAATGGGTTGGAAACGGTTTTGTAATGAAAAAATGGTACCAACTTTATGTCATTGCTGATGCAACGTAGACCTTTCTTATAGTGGGAAGTCTTTCTATACTTCACTTTTGTTCAGTCGGGGGAGACATCCTAACTTTCAACAGAGAAAGAACAAGTAAAAGAATTCATGGAAAAAAATAACTTCATTAGGGGTAGTCTCTCTTCTTAATCTTGTTTTTTTTTTAACGCCTAATGTTTGCTCATTTAACACTGACAAGGAAACTTAAGAACAAAAAAGTTCTGTAGAAGTATGAGTAAAGCTATAAGATGGTAAACTAATTCTTTCACGATTTGGGTCTTTATACATCATTTTCCTTTGTCATTATATTTGAATAGAAATTGTTAGTTCCATTAGATGTGACATTTCTTTTTCTTTTTGTCCTTTTAATTTATGCCAAGAGAAACCTTTTTGTTTTAACTTTTTATATAAGATAATTAATAATTTTAGTATCTCCACATGGAATTCCATTCGACCTGGTTTATATTAGACCAATTTGATTAATGTAATTATCCATTTACCTTCTATCTATGTTTCTTCATTCAGATCAATCTATCGCAGTTGCTTTCACTTCTGTAAATTCATTTCTCTGATTACCATCAAATTGGAATCACTACGACACTGCCACTGAATATCCATTTGGTGTGATGGAAGATTATCACATCTCCTAAAATATGGGGAGAGTTAGAAGTAGAAGATTTAAAGGTTCTTAACAAAGCTTTACCGGGTAAATGGGTGTGGAGGTAGGAGGGTTTTTTTTGGGTTGGGAAGGGGGTTGGTAGCAATAGTCGATAAATATGGGGTTATGCAAGGGGGTTGGAGAACTAAAGATGACAAGATGTCTTTTTATCAAAAAAGAAAACCATACAAGCAACAACATACACAGTGTAATCCCAAAAATGAAATCTGGGGAGAACAGGATGTACAGATACCATACCCCATTTGAGGGATAGAGAGGTTTCCAATGGATCCTTGGCTCAAAAAAAGTGTAAACAGAGCATGACAGAAGGAAAACAACGATCACATATTAGCAATATGTAAAAGGTAATAGTAAAAATTGAAGAATAAGATACCATGTAAATACTGGATAGGACTAGTGAATAAGGAGAAGATGAGAAGAAATAAGGAGAAGACGAGAAGAGGAGACTAGCCCCTGCCTCTCACATGTAAAATACAACACCCGGCTACCTATTACCATATCCTAATTCTTGACCTCCATACCTTCCTATCTAGGATCATTTCCTCATTAAGTTGAAGATGTGTCATATCCTGTTGAATCACCTCCCCCGTTCTTCTGTGACCTACCTCTACCTCTCCTAAAACCTATTACAGCTTAACTCTGAAACCTCCCTATTGGTGCCTCAGTATACTTTCTCTTCACATGCCCGAACCACATCAGTCTTCGCTTCCCTCATCTTGTCTGTGATGGAGGCCACTCCCACCTTGTCTTGTATAACTCCATTACTAATCTTATCTCTCCCAGAGCTTGTTCGGATTGGCTTTATATGCATAAGCCATAAGTTACTAATCCTAATTTATGACTTTTGGTTTATTTTTGTTATTTGGGCTTAAAAACACTTTATCTTACCCAAACACAACAAAAGTGCTTAATAGCTATTTTGGCTTAAAAGCACCTAAAATAAGTCAATCAAGCAGGCTCCTATGCCTGCATATCCATCTGAGCATCCTCATCTTCGCTACCTTTATCTTCTAAACTTGTGCGTTTTTGACAGGCTAGCACTCTGCCCCATATAACAGTGTAGATCTAACCACCTCTCTATAGAACTTATCTTTAAGCTTTGGTGACACATTCTTTCACATAGTATTCCAGATGGGAACCTCCATTTCACTCGCCACGGTCCAATATGACGAGCGATACTATCGTCATCCTCCCCATTTTCTTGGATTATAGACCCAAGATACTTGAAACTTCCTCTCATTGGTAAGACGTGTATCGGTCTTCCTAACTTGCACTCCAGATACTCTATTTTAGTCCTACTTAGCCAGAAACCTTTAGATTCTAGGCATGTCTCCAAACACGGCAAAACAAACCAGATTCTTGACTGCACCAACCTTTCAAACGTAGCATTACTTTTAGACAAGAAGCCTGGACAGTCATGCTAATGGACCATCTCACCTGGAATACCTCTGAAATACTTTTAGCATCTCTTTTAAGCCAAATAATCAAGTTATTGGCGGGAAAGCAAACTGCCAATACATTTTTACCTTCATCATTTCCCAAAACAGGTTAATTAATTCAACTAAAGAAGCCAAGAGCCGAGAGGCATTATCAAGTGGAAAGCAGTAACCACCTCCAACCTAGAGGTTGAAGGTTTGAGTTACCAAGGAAGCAATGTGGAGGAAGGGCCGCTCTAGACTCCTGGGAAATGGTGTCAGGAATAGGGTAGATGCAGATTACCATATAAACCAGAAAAGTTTCATTCAAAGAAGTTAAAAACAACACAGGTTTCCTTAAACTTAAAACTGCCATTTCCAATATATCCAGTTACAATGGAGAACCATATATCCAGATTAACACCATGAGCATCGACATATCAGGCAATTAGAGCAGCAAATGAAGACAGACTATTGCTTCAAGACACAAAATCAATATACCTGAATCTCTGGGTCTGCCACAACATATGGCTTTAACATTTTATCTCCAAATGCACGAGAAACGGCAAGGACCCCACCTACACGCCATGTACCTGAAGAATAGAGCAGCAGGACACTGTGCTGAATTCAACTAACAGGAAAAAGAGGAACTCAGATATTATGCATGCATATGTTTGTCTTTTTAAATGGTAATAACTTTCAGTAAGAAGCACCAAAAGTAAGCAAGTACGGATATGTAGTGTTGCTCATATAAGGCACTGACAGGAAAAGAAACCATGTGAAACAGACCACAATAAACATCTTTATCAACTCTATTCCATACACTGAAAAACTCATGTTGCCTTCATGACCAAACAGAAGCATTGCATCTCCGATCAACATAAGCACAAAATTATAGACCAAACAGCACCAAAAGCTTTTAGCTCCACCATCCAACATAGAAAAATACATCTAAACTAACACATTAATCAAGTTGGTATCCTTCTTCCACTTAATGAATGATTCTCCTTTAGTATCGATAACTAATATTTAACTACATGGTTGCATAATATACTAGTAACAAAAGGGAAGGTTTGGAAGATGGGGCGGTTGAAAGGACTAGGTTATCTTACACATCAAATCAAATCACAACCTGAAATTTTAGCAATATTTCACGGAGAAACATGGAAGACTTATCATCTTTACTTCTTGAGCTTCAGATGCAATATGTGCAGGATTTTACTGGATCAGCCAACAATTTTATGACAACAATGATAATAGAGTTTATTCAACCACCAAATTGCAATCAAGGCATATCATAAATACCTAAGTGTAACCTCGCCAATCTTTAACCCTAGGTTATGGTTATGTTCACAACGGCAGTATAGCTATTTTTTATGAAGTCTCACAAATTTCACAAATGATGAAAGGTCAAAAGACCCATATAATGTGATTCAAGAAGAATCTTTAAAGAAACTTTCTGGGCCTAATGAAGATTATACACAGAATAAATATGTGTAGCACTCGATAAGAAAAATAAGCAAAACAAATTGATTAAATTTTAGAAAGAGCACTGGAATAATACAATTATTTGTGACTCCGTTTCTGGTGACACTTACTGGGCCAAGCAAGCAGCAATAATACATACAAAGAGATTAAAACAGACTTTTACCTGCCCAGATGATGAAACCACCGGCCTGTTCTATCCTTTCACGCTCATCAGATCTGTCAGGTTTGTGATCGATGGACAAAGGAATAGCTGCATTAATTGCAACAGTTATGTCTCACAACCAAATAGCGTAAAATAAATAACATCTTTTTTAAAATCTTAAATATGCCCAATAATCATTCAACTTGCTGGATCACTTTCTGAATTTTCTTTAGAAATCTGAGAAAAATAAATAATTAAGTCCAGACACGTTGAACTTTGAGAAGAATATAGATTTAAATCATCTAGTTTATCAGGATTTAGGTGATATTCTAGGGATAAAGCTCAAGTGGCAAGTCCAATGAGACTGATAGTTTTCCTTCTTTCCATTCATACTAAGATTTACGTAAACACAGTTTGCACACATGTGCAATGCACACACTACAAACAGAGATTGAAGAATACGTTTTCTTATAAGACAATGAATACAATAGTATATGGATAAGACAAAATTTAAAATTGTGGATTTATAAGTTACCAGTTAAAACTTTGAGAACTATTGTCTACCTAATAAATTTTAATTAGTCTAAGGAAAGTTCCTATTTTTCACCTTACGGATTGAAAAGGATTTGTGCTTTATCAATTCATTTTCGTACTGACTGAAAAGGAAATATGGGTCACTCCATTTGAATGAAGGAAGTATTTCTGATTGAAGTTAGATTTGCAAAATTAAGAAGAAATCATTATGCAATCTAGGAGTTAATTAGGAATTTATAGGGGCATTATTATCAGTGGAGAATGAAACAAAAAGATTACATGTATAATTCCTTTAAAGATAAAATAAAATGTATAATTACCACCTCATTGTAAATCCGCCCGGAGAGACTAAAATGGAAAGATGAGAAATTCAGACTAAAATTATTGACCTATTATAGTGGATAAATAATGAAAAACATTCCTCATTGATGGAAATTTAACAAAATAATAACTAAAATGTATATTCCTTTTCATATTTCAATATCATTTCTAGATAACCACCAACCACATAAAGAAATATAAGGGACCTATACATTTCTTTATCGCACATAAGAGATTAAACCATCATTAATGTTGAGCACATTTGAGACAACATGGTCATGGTAACGCTACTTCAACTTTTAATTTGTGAATTGAAACACTAAGGTAGTGAAATAACAAGACGAATCCATTGGAATGTGAAAATTAAAAGTAAAACAATCCTAACCAAAACCTGCTTGTATGGAGCACTTATCATTTCAGAAGTCAAAACAACTTCTTTCTTAACCAAGTTCTTCGCTGAAACAACAACAACATACCTTGTGTATTCCCACAAAGTGAATACCCTGGGTAGAGTGTACGCAGTCCATACCTCTACCTCAGAGATGAGGAAGAGAGGTGGTTTCCGATAGACCCATGGCTCAACACAAAAACAATCGTATTGGAATACAAGACACAATAGATAGTAACAAAACAATAGACAGTAACAGAACAAACTACCACAAAATAATACTACAATTGATCGATCTACCTGAAACACCCGACATAAACAAAACTCCACGAACAAGAAACTACTAGTACGGGAAACAAGACAAAGCACTCCTACCTACAAGTTCTTTGTTGAAAAAATCTATAAATATTTTTAATTTTTTAGATTCGGTTTTGATTCAGAAAGTAGGGCATATAACATTCGATGAAGGATGTTATACATCTTGGGACTGCTGTGATAACTTCCAGCAATTTTAAATTCCGCCTTATCCATATACTAGGTGTCATATGGGCGATCAGGCTGAATTTGAGTTGGTCAAAATGACCTCGAGGGAATAAATGGACCAAAAAACAGGTCCCCAACCCACTCAATCCTTCCTGAGTTTTAAATTCTTTGTTTGTTTTCTTATTTGTCAAAGTACATAATAAAACTTTTTTCCTTGTATTACAGCTATATATAACATATCAAATAAAACATGTCTTTTTAAAAATATTTAGACAAAGTTAGTCATGGATCAATTTGGGTTGTATATCAGCCCAGTTTTTTAATGGGTTGAATCAAGCGTGTCAAAATGGGCTGAATTAATAAAATAAGTGGGTCATTAACCCACCTAAACCTGAGCAGGTTGGGTGGTTCATGATTTTATGGGCTGATTTTTCCTACCCCTACCATATATGTTTGTATTCATTGTCTTATAAGCAACATTAGTCCAATTTGGTTTACAGGATTTGCTAGGTGTTAATTACTTTTTGAAAATCCTATAGCGATTGTTACTAGTATTGTTTTAAGCTTATTGTTAGTCTGCTTGTAGCACCTTCTATATAATTTTATGTTACTTTCTCCAAAAAAAAAAAAAAAAAAACCTTCTATATAATTTTACGTCTAAGGTATATTATTCAGGTTTCCTCTTTTTAAGGTTCGTGTTCATCACTTATTTTCAGCATTCTAAATGGGATGAATCAAGTGGGTCAAAATGGATTAAAATAATAAAACAAGTGGGGTGGGTCGGGTCATGATTTTAGGGGCTGATTTTGTCACACCTCCCATATACTTTTGTATTCATTGTTTTATATGCAACATTAGTCCTTTGCTGGGTGTTAATTACTTTTTGAAAATCCTATAGTGACTGTTAATAGTATGATTTTAAGTGTATTGTTAGTCTGCTGACAGCACCTTCTATATAATTTTATATGCCTAAGGTATATTATTGAGGTTTCCTCTTTTTGTGGTTCTTGTTCATCACTTACTTCCAGCCTACTTTCAGTTCTCGCGTCAATTTTGTCTCCATTTTGTAGTTCTTGTTCAATTGTTTTCCAGTTCTTTTTTCAATTCTTTCGATAGTTCTTGTGCATATAGTTTTTAGTTTCTTGTTCAATTCAGCCATGTTTCTAAATCTTCTTTAGTTTCTTGTCTTTAGTTCTACCGTTCTTGTCTTATTAGTTATCCTCGCCTTTCAATTTTTGCTCGCTTGCGCTTTGATTCCTGCTTACTGATTCTGGCCTTCAGATTCTTATTTGTTCATTAGTATTGATTCTTGCTCATTTTAGTGTAAACCCTCGATTAGTTTTTATTTCTTCAATGGCTTAGAGACTAGTGGTAGACTAGGATCATGTTCTTGGTCGGGGGCGGGGGCAAGGGTCGGGTGGTAAGTGGATTAAGGGAGCTTCGAGGCTGAGAGTAGGGTATTTGGAATATAGGGACTTCAATAGGGAAGTCCAAAAAGCTAGAGAAGATCTCAAGAAAGGAGGATCAATATACCTTACATCTAGGAGACCAAATGAGTAGGTACTAAGGTGGGAGATCAAACATTCGCAAAGTTCCAAAGCAAACTATTTATTTCTCTCCTACCTAGGAGCAAATAATGTTTGGTTGTTCTAACTAAAAGACCTAAAAATTTGACATAGTAACTACTCCAAATGTAATTCAGATAAATCAAGTAATGAATGTTGAAGGACAATAGAAAACCATAATTAAGATAGGATTAAAGAAAAAAAGAGTTCATTTATTTGATTAATTAAATTGACATACTCTTTCTTTGTTATGATCATGGTGTCCAAGCCAGCTTTCCATACCTCGACTAAATCTATGGGATTCTAGCCACCCCCCACCAGCAACAGGTACCATATACTCTGACATGCATTTATCCTCTTTTAAAGGTTATTCATAGTTAGCGACACTAAATTACCTTTGGTTGGATATTAATAAATGGTCTAGAGTTTAAGATTTGAATAAATTTACTTTTAAACTTCGCGAACGATCCATATTTTCCCTTGAATTTACAAATGGTCTAGATTTACCCTCTATGTTGTTGTCGTTAGCCTAAAAGGGAAAAATTAGCCATTTTAGCAACTAACAGAGGGTAATTTTGCTCTAAATCATATACTTCTTCCGTTTCAAAAGAATGACCTATTTTCCTTTTTAGCCCGTTAAAAAAATGACTCTTCCCTTTTTTTGGCAACACCTAAATTCCAAATTTCCACAGTGCATATTTAAGACCACAAGATTAAAGGGTGTTTTGGTGCATTTGACGTAACTTTAATTTGAGACCACACAATTCAAAAGTTTCATTATTTTCTTAAGGCATAATACATAAGCATGCCCTTTAACTTGGCTTTAGTTCACATCTATGACCTTCAACTTTGGATGTGCACAAGCAGGCACTTAAACTTGTATCAAGTTGAACAAATAGACACATGTGTCCTATGTGGCATAATACACTCGGACGCCATGTAGGGCATGAATTAGCCACGTAGGATGCCACATAAGACGCATGTATGTACTTATTCAACTTTATACAAGTTTAAGTGCCTACGTGCACATCCAAAGTTGGAGGGCATAGATGAAAGTTGAAGCCAAGTGAAAGGGCACATATATTATGTATTATGTCTTTTCTTAAACATCGCCCCAAGTCAAAATAGGTCATTATTTTTTAAACAAAGAAAGTAATATAGGGACAAAGTCCAAATATGCCCCTGAACCATATGATCTGGAGCAAATTTACATTCATATATACCTTTTTCGACACACGAACCTCAAATACCCTTATTCAAAATATTTTCTTCTTTTTTTGTTATAAATAAAGCCACACATGTAAAAAAATTAAATCACCCCACTTCTCTAATTATGATTTAATTTTCTACATTTGGCTTTATTTAGAACAAATAAATTAGGAAAAAATTATAAATAAGGGTATTTGAGCTTCACCTGTCGCAAAAGAGTATATATGAGTCATTTGTATAGCGATAGGAATAGATATGTCATGTTTTAACAGAGGACAAATTTTCTCTAAATAATATAAGTTAAGGGGTATATTTAGCCCTTTTCCCCGTCTATATTCTTAATTATAATTTCCTAAACAGTTGTCTCCTTATTATGTAATATCATACCGGTAACTTACCCACACTTGTTGTTCACATCAAACCATACTGATTTGTTATGTTAAGTCATAGATTAAGGTGAGAATGTGCATTAATTAACTATGGTTTAATGATTTAATGATATGAGTGTAAATGAAGACATATGTCATGTTTTCATTGGGTTGGTTTATACACGGGTTTAGAGTAAGTTTTTACCGTACCATATATTTGACGTATTAAACTTTTAGAAACATAATTCATCAATCAACCATCCAAGGAATAACAAATACTTCCCCAATTTCAAAGAAAAATGGAAGCGAAGTTCCACCCCATATATTGGGAAGTTTTAAAAGGATAATCTGGGGATAGAAAACACTTAACTCTTAAATGGTAATTCATTGAGATTTTATTAGCCAGTATAGATAAGAACATCCTATTATAGAATAGATAAGAACATCCTATTATCCCTAATCTTTTCTTTTTTAATGATCAACGAAATTCTATTCATAACATCAACCAGTATAAAAAAATAATTTCAAAAACCCAGCAGATTCCTTAATTATCTTATTCCGATGAAAATCAGGGCAAGCTTTTCACATACTAGTATTCTTAGAACTCTCATTAGAACCTACAGATATAGGAATATCATGTTAACATTGACAAATGACCTTGGAGACATATTTGATAAAGGTGAAGACATGCTTTATCGGTAATCATTTTAAATTATATAAGTTACATCTCCCTTGTTGCAAAAGTTTCACTACTAACATCTTCCGAGGGAAAGTTTGTTGTGCCTGGCTATGGATGGCCAAAGCAAAACAAAAGACAATAAAACCAGCTATCCAAATCTTTGAATAAATTATTCCACAAAAAATCAGAGTAAAAGAAGGATATAATCAATACAGGAAATAGACAGCAAGATGAAAGTGATCCTAATGATCAGGTCTCATATACAATGTAAAGCAGAAGCAACTAGCCAGACAAAGCCAGTGTAGTGGTGATTATGATTCTACGAATGCTTAATGTAAATTGTGATAATCTAGCATTGAGTAACAAAGTTGTTTTAAGTGTGTGAAGCTGCATTTGTTTTTATTAAGATTAAAAAGTCCTAATCTGAATAATTGAGATCATGTCTAAAGATCTAAACACTGAATGATTACGTTTTGTTTTTAAACATCTGAATGTAAATAATTTATTTGAAATAAATATGCAATTCAAATTTAAAAACTAATTAAATATTATATAAAAAAATACTAACTTGAACAACAATTTTATTATTAATTAAGTGGTAAATTGAAATATATATATATATATATATATAAAATCCTAATGATCAACCTCTTTCACCTAGATTTTAATAATTCAGTGTCATTCTTTAACCTTTAACTTACAATTCTAATAATTATAATTTTCCAGGAATTGAAACATGGTTCGAACACTAAAATATTACAGTATATCAGCAAATTAGTCATTTTCCTTTACTATTAATATTGTACTATGCCATAACAGACAGATATTATAGACTCCAGTGGATAAATTTTTCCATTCCTTGATATAAGAAACATCAAACAGTGTAAGTATGCTCTCCACATGAAAATATAAGAGATTAGAGGTAGAGCAAATTTTCTGAAATAACAAAGAGTCCTTCTATTCACAAACTTGCTTTGGACTTTGAAAGTACATGACAAGCACTATGTGATATCATCCCTCCTTCACCTACAGTGGTCGATTTATAAAAAAGTTGAAATCTTACCAGTTTAAGAGGAGTTTGAGTAGTCGATATTTGGAGAAAGAGAGGTAGAGGTGATACTTGAGAAAGAAAGGAAGAGCAGGGCTGATTTTATGGAGAAGAGAGGACGAACACACTGAGTTATGGAGAAGCGACAAAATAAGCTAATTTTTTGTGTAGAAAACAACTTGGAACTTTTTCCATAAATAAATTACCACACTTAAAAAAGTCTGAATAGTGATAACACTCCTTCCTGGATCTAACTGAATCAGACTCTTCCAAACCCATTAAGAGGCTTTTTAAAAAAAAAAATTAAAAAATGCACTTAATGGGCTAAAGTCTGAACCATTCAGATTTAGACCCCTATTAAGTGCAAACAAACGGGACCTGAATTTGTTTGAGGTTCTTAATTGCTTGGAAGGTTTGAAATGTACTCCATTATTTCTTATTTTGTTTGATAGGATATACTTTTTTTCATCTTTCTTTTGCCAGATCAATTAAACTTCCATAATACGAGAATGAAGAAAGTGCTGAAAATTGTATTTCCAAAATCACAATTCTGTACAGCCCAAAGAATATGTATCACTTATCAGACGTAAAATATTCAGACAAAGCCTAATGAAACACTCCTATCTCTATGAGCTTTACCCACTTTTCTTGATGTACTTCCCATAATATAAAGAGTTTATTTACTTACAATAAAGATAAGACGCAAAAAAATTCACGGACCTTGAGATAGACCAAATAATATAATACATCTCTCTGGAAAACAAGTCGTGTTTGTGAAAATTTTGCATATGGTATCTAATCAACAAGCAACAAACCTGAACCATCTCTACAAGCGACGACTCTAGAGTCTCCCACATTTGCAACAAGCAATCTATCACCTAAAAGAACAGCAGTTGATGCTGTTGAACCAGCATCTTTTTGCTGGCCTTTTTCTTCATTAAGATAATCAGCATCAGTCTGCTTAAATGCTTCAACTGCAATCAAGAGCTTTTCCCATTAAATGATACAAAAGATAAAAAATAGGATAAAATTAGAAATTATATAGAGATCTTCTCTGGTTCATACCTATAGCTGACTTCGTATCTTTGATAAAATCAGGATGACTACTCAAATTCTTAAAGAGGTTGTTCTTTAGGTATTCTGCTGTTCTTGAACCACCATGACCTAATGCCAAGCAGAATATAAAGGGATAAACAATCATCTCGTTCGCAAAAGAATTTCCTGCCTACAACCAATCAAATGACATTTACACAAGAATTACACTCTGAAAGTAGAAAATGCACATCCTGCTAAGTTCCTATCATATGCTGGAAGAGCTCAGGCTCATTAAGAGTGTCATTTTTTCAATGCAGACATCCTACACACATATATTTTCACTCCCTAAGATCACACAAACAATAGAGCAAATATGTAAAAGATTTCTGTGGACTGGAAAAGCTGAAATTTCTATGAAGGCACCATGGCATGGGAAGCTCCGTCAACCTCAGCCAGCTGAAGGCTTGAACTTTATCAACATCATGATCTAGAATAGAGCTGCAATATGTAAACTCTAATGGAATATTTGCAAGAAGGGGACTCTTATGGAATATTTGAAAAAAGGAGGACAACCTATGGGAAAAATGGATTTACATCTACTATGGAAAAGCGAGAGCTATTTGGAAAATTGAACCAAAACAGGCACTAGGATTTAGGAAGATACTCAAATCCAGGAAATATATTGAAGAAGTTGGTTGCACAACGACTGGATAGCACATCTATTCAAGCAATGTCAAAAAATTACAAAAAAGCACCATCCAAAAAGTAGACTCGAACAGATTGGTATGTATGTAATGTAACAACTGGGGTTCTCCTAAATGGATATTTATACTAAAACTGGAAATACTAGAGGTTGGCTACTAAAGACAGCCTTGCAAAGTGGGAAAGAATGTTAGGCTCCAATCTCATCCAGCACTAGCTAATCGATGTCCTGCAACTTCTAGTGTATGGCTGAAACTGTCACATTGACAAATATCATGAAGGGATGCTATGGAATGGCAAGAGGAGATAAGGTGGGTAACTATTGTAAAGAAAAGAGTAGCCAAGCCGAAATCTTTAAGACGTAATAGGCTGCAGCAGTATACTATGTATGGAAAGAAAGGAATCACAGGTTCTAGAACAAAAGAAGAATAACAGCAGCAATAGTGTACAGATTGTACAAGAATTCTTCTTCAGAGCAAGCTTGAGGCCCAACTTAGCTAGGATATTGCAAGATCTAATTCCAAACTACTATCCTTAATGTACAAGCAATGGGTAGTAGCCCTAAGTACGGAGTTGGTGATGAGAAGTAGCTTAGCAAAAGATTGGGGCATGCATGTCCAACCTGGAATGTTTTCTTTTCTTATTTGAGCAATAATTTTCCCATTGGTAGTAATGTAACTTTAATTACCAAAAAAAAATGTCATTCTGACAAGATATGCAAGAAACACCAGGAAATACCATCAAAAACACCAAAAAATGCCACCATTTGACCATCAACTTCTGATATGCTTGTCTCATAGTAGTCCTCCATGGAGGCTCGTTTCCCCTTAAAAGTAGCATATCCATAGCTAAATTTAGCATTTTTGTTTCCAGTCAGAAAGCTTCAAGAAAAGAAAAAGAAATCAGTTAGTTTCTCATAAAGTTCATTAACGTGACCAAAATTACATTATTTAGTAATTATTTCTCACATTTAGTATTTTTATTGTTTCTTTGTGAGAATTAATTTTATGGATTATGCTTAATATTATATTTCGATGTGTAAGATTAAAATGGTATGAAGATGAAGAGATTTGGAGCCAAAACGAATTAAAGATTGAAAATTATAGAAGAAAATCAGGCAAGCAGCTTAATGGATTAAATTTATTAAAATATTATAAAGTACAGTTGTCTATTGCAATTCAAGGTTTGCCAAGAACTTGGCACGTGGCAGCAAAGTGATGGGTGGCAGCAATAGAGACAATTTATGCTCCTTAAACAGATTGTCACCGCAATATTAGTGTGACACGGAGCCTGTGCTCCGCGTTCTTGGTGCGTCACAGAGGAGGCTATGTTCCGGATTCAATTCTTCTCAATCCTTTTTGGACTCAGTTATTTTATTTGAGACTTTTTCCTACACTTGAAAATATTAAATAAAATTAATTTCTACACAACTGTTGACCTAGAGAAAGTTAGGAGACATCGTGAATGCCGGAGAATATTGGTTACATCTTCTCTTCTCCGTTATTATTTATTTTTATGTTATTTAGTTGGATGATTTGTTGTAATTTCTCCATGTCTATGTGGAGTTAAACTTCTCTTTCTAGGATTATGGTAGCTAACAACGTGATTGTTTAGTTATTACTTAATTCGATTTATTTGATTATCATCATAGTGGTTCTTATATTCTTTTGCTTACTATTTTAATGCTTAGCTACCATTAAAATAAGTTTATATTCTTATTGTGAACTCGGAAGGAGAGTCGACAAGATAGAATGGAGAATATAGAGTGCAAGATCTTTACTTTAGTTAAATAAAGAATTGATTTGTGGCTATGATAGGAATATACTTGGACCACTTTACTTGGCTACAAAACGGAAAGATATATAAATGCATTTGGATTGGGTTATTACATCCCTGCTCAACGATGTCATTGTGAGGTCAATCGGAATAGACGACTAGAGGTTCGGAAGACTAAGATCATATAATCAACCCGTGAATCGATAACTAGATAATCAATAAGTTGATGGAATTGATACTCGACATGATTGTTAGCAAATCCACAATCCTAGATCGATTTATTCATTGATTGCATAAAATCTGCTCTTCATCTTGGTTAATTTAGGTTATTTTCTTTTTATTTATTTTTAGTTTAATTAATACATAAATTCATCCCTAAGATCTACCTCAACATAACTTAAGAAATGAGTAGGATTACATTAACTGCTTCCCCTCGGTATGAAGATACAGTCGTATTGAAAATAAAAAGATCTGGACGAAAGAAATGTATTTATCAGCCTGAATTGGGATGAATATCCACATCCAAAACCAGGCTAAAATTCAAGACCTAACCCACCCAATTACCTGCTCTTTAAGCTACACAAGGTACCACAGTAGAGTATATTTTGCAGATTTCATACCATATGGGTAAGCTGAAAAACTTCAGCGTCACATAGAACAAAGGTGACCAAAAGGCAGAGCCAAAATTTTTTGTTTATTGGTTATGAATCACTTTTTTTCATTTACCGGGTTATGGATTATTTGAGTGAGAATATAGGAGGAAAATATTATTGAAATGTTGTTTCTACATTATTACACTGAGACCTTATTTACAAACACTACATTTCAATTCCAATTCTTTTTCAAGTAGAATTCTATATACTATTCCTACTCATATTCTAACACTCACCTCAAGTTGAAGCATACATGATACAAGACATATGTACCAAGCTTGTTACGAATGCAATTAATCCCAGGATCAGTGAGGGACTTGGTAAAGATATATGGAAAAAAAATGGTAAGGACTGCTCTGGACGTATGGGAGACCTCAATTGAAAAGGAACAAACTAAAATATTTGGTCAGAAAAGTAGTAAACATCACCCAAAAGTCTATCTATTCTATCGCCGAAAAATTGCCGAAAATTGGTATAAAATATCTGGGTCATCTTGAAATCAAGAGAAGAGTAGATCTTGAACAAAAGAATCACCGAAAAAACAGGTTGGAACATGCTCAAGCGTCAGATTATTAGATTTGATGGTTGAAATGTGGCTACAACCTGAGAAAAATTTATATGGGTAGGTTCAAAATGATGATACGACCCCACTGAGAAAGAGAAATTGTATGGGTAGGGTTGGAATGATGGCACGACCCTACTAGAAAACATAAATATATGGTAGGGCCGGAATAATGGCACGACCCTACTGAAAAGGAGAAATTACATGGGTAGGGTCGGAATGACGGCACGACCCAACCTAAATCAGATCTGAGGAGTCATTGAAAGACGCATGGAATTACTCATATCAAATCTGAGGAGTCATCGAAAAGACACACGGTGCTATGTAACTCAGATATGAGAAAATAATCCAAAAATATGCACGATACTACGCAAATTAAACCTGAGAAGTAGTCCAGAGAAATGCACAATGCTATGCAAATCAGATATGAGAAAGTAATTACCGGAAAAATACATGGTGCTATGCAAATCAGATATGAAAAAGTAATCACCGGAAAGATGCATAGTGCGATGTAAATTAAATATGAGAAGCCACTGAAAGAAGCAAGGTGGCCCAACTTTTGCTAACATGATCACTGACCAGACCGACAGCATATGTGGGTAATTGTCGTCCGCCGACAGTGAAAGCTCTTTGATTCTCTTCCAAGATCGAAGAGGCTCTGATGCCATGTGAGAATATAGGAGAAAAACATTATTGAATTATTGTTTCTACATTATGAAATTGAGACCCTATTTATAGACATTCCAATCCTTTTCCAAGTAGGATTGTATTTACTATTTCTATTTCTACACATATTAAATGAAATTTTTTACACATACCAGGTTTAAGCTAAAGTTATCGGTTCCGCCGCACCGAGGGTCTTCATATAATTGTAAGATTATAATGTTAGAAGAGCCCCTAAACCCTTCCATCAAGCCATTGATCCATTTTCTACGTGCTTCTACCTACTTTAGTTTGTCCTTATTCACTTCAGTATCAATTAGTGTGACATTTCGAAAGTTAATGGTGGAGTTATTTTATGAAACAGAAAAAAGATTTAATGCAAATATATGATTTGCCATCCGAAGGTTGGAAATTCTTAATTAGACCCTTTTAGGCATATATGGAGATTTTCAGTAGAAGAACAGGTCACGTATTGGAAGGTGGAAGGTGATGCTGGTGATATATGACATCAGTCGTTATGGTTGGTTCACTAAAAACCTCCTTACAAAATGTGTTTTTGAAGAGGGATAATGAAATGAAAAAAAAAAAACGAACTCTTTTGAGCTAAGTTGTGCGGACTCTTCACTATCGATGACGCACCCATGTCGGAAAAATTACTCTAATTATGGAGAATCCGACATGAACCCGTTAACATTAACATTTTTTAAGAGTCCGAGCAACATATCTTTTGTGTTCATTGGTTCCTAGGTTTGAAGTGGAAATAGAACATATTTCTCGCTTCGTGTATGGTGTGGTGATAATACCTTGAATGAAATTCAACACCTAATTCTCATTTGCCAACAAGCTGGCCTGGACACCACCCATAATTAGTCAAAAAATAAATCCTAACCTATTCTCATTTGATAAAAACATGAGGGCACAATAGCTAAGGTTTTAAGGATGAGTTGTGGCCAATCAGAAGAATTGATCCTAATGAGACTATGTGATATGGAACTACTTTTGATATGGAAAAAGCTCATAAGTTTTTCTCTGTTACGACTTGTTACCACTTGCTTAGTTAGGAAATCATAATCTCGTGTGAAAATCTCCTACTGAAGGCGCCACAAGAAGAGATATTCGTCACATGGTGCACTGCATGGGGAACCTCTCGTAATGGTAGATAATTTAAGGAGTAAATGCATCATCATAAATATTTTTTATCAGGATCATGCGTCACTATGTGTACGAAACATGGGGAGGATGTGGGTCATTTCTTGCTACATCTTTGGAACTCAGGTCTTTGATTATTGTAACTTTCAACATCTAATAAGTACTTCCTGAAATAGTTGTAGGAACATTGGAAAGATAGAGGCTTGAACAAAGTGAGTGTGAAGAAAAAGAAATATGGATGTCTGACTGCTCTTTTTGCAATTTGGTATTTCCTTATTCCAGGAGGGTACAGAGACCATTGCTGAGGGCTCTCTCTACTGCTTTTATATTTGGTGAGATAGGGACTCCAGTGCAGCGGTAAGAAAAAGTCAGTCAGTGACTCAGTGGATGACACACTGAGATAGGGATGGGGTAGTCCATATATTGAGGATCCTTTTCAGTTCTCGGTGTCTGTTAGTTCACAGATTTTTGGAATTTTTCGTCCGACTTTATTCTGTACCAAACTTGGTGGGTCCATGTGAAACTTTGTTCTAGCATTTCAGGGTCACAAAACAGGAATTCAGGATTTTTTGAGCCCCATATCGAGCTTAGAAATCCGGTCTTTTCCATTAAAAAAGAAAAATTTTAGTCTTACAGCCCGTCATGCAAGCTAGCAAAGCCAGCAGAAATAGAAAATTGTGATTGTTGGCTAGATGTTTGGGGTGCCCCCTTTATATGCTCATCTCACACGTTTGTAAATACTACCCATTTTGTATATCAAAGAACACTTCGGGAAAAAAATTGTAAGAAAACCTAATAAATATAGCAACTTTACACAATGATTTCGAGTAGAAATAGCAACTGCGGACTGTCATTCTCATTTCTAACACTACAAGAAAGAATCAAATTAATCACAAACTCATGAATACATAAACAGTACACCATAATGTAGTAGGAAAAACGGAGTGCTAGTAATCATTTCTGGAACCATAAGCAAACTGAAAATCACAATGACTAATTTACAACTAACGGCGAATAAATTCAGCATAAAGCAATAAAATTAAGGAAATATAGCAATAATGCAGTTACCTAATACCGCCGCCGCTAAATAGAGAATTGGGATCAATAGAAGGAATTGTGACAGTTGTTGATGACGGCGTCTGTTTCATCTGCGGCAGAGACGGCGGCTGCGGCGCAGTGGGCTCTATCGGTGGTTGCAGTGACGGTGACGGTGACTGTACCGGCGCCGGCGTAGGTTTCTCCATGGACGGAGAAGGTTCTGGAAGATCACGATCGGATTGTTCCTTGTTAACGTTCATCGCAGTCGCCGCATTCAGTTTTTTTAACTTTTGCGAATAAGAGGATCAAATTATTGGATGATCTTTTTTTTTATATTTTTTTTGGGAATCGAATTATGGATTAGTTACCTTTTTTGCCCCTAATCCTAACTGTTTTTCTCAGTACTCCTTTCGTTTTACTTTCCTTTTCTGCGTATATTAACGGAAAAAGAAGCTGCGATAAATTAGTTGTTAGATTCTGCACCACAAATACAGTTAAATTAATGTCCTTGGATCATGACATTTATTAAACTGATGATGATTATACATATAGTTTAATTATGTACAGCAATAATAACATATTTAAAAAAAATTCTCAAATGAAATTTGGCTATTTAAAATGAATTCTCTAATGAAATTTGACGAGAATAAAGAGATGATTTTTGAATATAACTAAATTATGTAAAGTAATAAATTGATTAGTTATAAAAATATGTGGATTCTTTTATTAATAAGTAAAGAATGCTTCGATAAATCTAATATGATTGAATTATATATAATCATCAATTTAATATTTCACGTTACATTTATTAAACTTTCTGCATTCTGATAAATCCAACTTAATCTTTCTTGCAAATGTTGTCCATCATTTAGATACAGTAATTTATTAAAATTAAATTAACTTTAGCTTTATTTGAGCTATATAATTGAATGTGATTTTTTTTTCTCGTAACTAATTAATTGTATTAATCACTAAGGGCTTATTTGTTTGCGCTAATAAAGGTCTGGATCTAAATGTTTCATACTTTAGATTATTAAGTACATTTGTTTTTTTATTAAGATTTTAGCTCTTAATAAGTCTTAATCATTTATGGAGCAAGTTTGAATATCATTAAGAGGTATTCTTGTGTTGGATAATATTCAATGTCACTTTATCCAAAATCACCAATCACTACTACTAACCACCTCTTCCACCACCGCCATTGTCAACCGCCACCGTCAATCACCACCACCACCAACCACTTCCACCATCACAGTCACCACTGACAACCAATATCGTTACCAATCACTATTATCAGCCGCTACAAGATCTACCATCTCCATTATTTTAATTATATCCACCCGCTACGCTGCCAACGCCACCAATTCCAACACCGCCACCGCTGCCACCGCCGCAATGCTAACACCATTCCAACGCCACCACCATCATGAACCACTACCGACCAATCCTACTACCAACCAACTTATCTGTCACAATTAGTATCACCGCTAACTACCACTAATACATCATCAATCTCCACATATTCTTCATCCATCACCACCATCATTGTCATCGGTATCGCTACCTCTACCAGCACTTCAACCACTACCATCACTACAATTTATCTCTATTAACAACCATCTACACTATTATAGTTAATTGTGTCTCCAATTACCACCAACTAGGGGTGTACATAAGTCGGGTTGGTTTGGTCGTTTATTGAATAAAAACCAAACCAATTATGTCGGTTTATTAAAACTATAAACCAAATCAAACCAACATAAAATTAGTTTTTTCGATTTAGATTTTAGTCGGTTCTTTCGATTTTTTCGGGTTTTCTTGATTTTTTTATAATCTTTATTTTTTACAATTATATTGTGATTGAAGACTAGATCACGTATGTGTTCACTCATGTTCTAATGAAAAAACTCTATTATGAAAAAATGAGAAGCGAAAAACTCTCTTGAAACTAAAAAGTAAGATGGAGAGTGAAAAGTTTAAGTTTTAAGTTTATATTGGGTTTTGAATCATTTTATTAGCAATTAATGGACAAATATTACAACTTAATTAATATATATATATATATACACACACACCTCTACTTTCTAAATATTGAAAATTAATAAAACTAATTGAAAAAGTAGTTTATAATTAATATTTTATGTATAAAAAGTTAAATTATATATATGCATATATACATACATACATACATATAGATAAATATATATAATTATATACATACATACATATATATAAATATATATATATATATATATTTATATTTATATATATTTATATATATTTATCTATATGTATGTATGTATTATAGCGGTTTGATTTGGGTTCGGTTTGAATTTTTTTTTGTTAACACCAAACCAAACTAAGAATGGTCGATTTTTTTTTGCAAACGCCAAACCAACCAAATCAAACCATAAGTCGGTTTCTTTTCTCGGTTTGGTTTGGTTCTTCGATTTGGTTTGACTTGACGGTTTGGTCTGTACACCCCTACCACCAACATATCATCATGCGTTCATTTTTTAGTCATTGTAATCAACACCTCTAATAACTAATATCAACCAATTTCACATCATAATCATCACCACCTCTATCAATCATCATCATCATGACAGATACTACAATACCAAGTATCTCCACCATTACAATTATCACCATCAATATTACTAGTCATAACATTAATCATCACCATCACCACCGGTACAAACCATCTCCACTATCACTAATGAAAATAAATATTTTTTCTAATTAAATAATAATTTAGTTATATTAAATTAAATATTTTTAATATATAATTAACTTTTTTTAAAAACCTATATTTTTTATTATATATACAAATACATAAATTTTGCATATTCAGATGTTGAAAAATAAATAGTCATGTCTTAATCATTCAATTTTTTGATTTAGAAATAATATTTTAACCATTAGCACTCTCCTTATACATCAAAAAGAGAACAGCTGCAAAAAAATTCTAAGCAGAGGTGAAGCTCTAACATTACACACACACACTTTCCTTAGCAATAGTCACAAGCTCTTTACTCTTTGCTTCAACAATTCTAGAGTTTCTCTGAGGCCAGATTGAATGAATAACTTCAGTAAAGACTAGTTTCAACACTTGAGAGTCATGATTGCTCTGCCTTTTGTCTCCTTGATTATGAGTTACTGCATTTGCAAACTATTCAGTGTTTCATAAGACGACCAGTGGAACCAATTCATTAATCTCTTTCAAAGCTGCCTGACAAATGAACATGCCGTGAAAAAATGTTTTTTAGTTTCCGTCATCACACCATACAACATACATTTGAGATCCAAATCTTCCCCCATCTTATCGACCTATCGTTTGTATGATGATACCCATGCTAGTAGACTTCTAATGTAAAATTTAATTTTGGTCTTGCCTCATTTTTACATACAATGTGCATTCAGTCAACTTTGAGATAGTCACCTAGAATCTGCATATAAATTTGATGGATCGTGTTTTTGGTTATGGAAGGTGACTTATGTATTTGACTAACCAAAACTCCTTCAATCAGGATTTTCTTTACCATTTAGCTAACATGTTAGAGTTGTAGGAACCTAGTTTATCATTCTACCTTTGAAATGTATTTCATGGACCTATTTGACCTAAAGTGCATCTTGCTTATACGTCAAATCCCAACATTGTTTTTGCCATTGTTGTTTTATTCCACAACTTGAGATTTAGATCAAACAATGCATACCTCTATTAGCTTTGGGCAAACATGTTGTAATGATCTGATTTGTGAAAATTTTTATGTGATTTGATCAATCCATCCTTCTCCGTAGTATATGTTGGTTTTGGGGAGTGGGGATGGTTGGCCCAGTTTTCAATGCCTTTGGGAGGATTTTGGGAGAGTTTAAGGTTTTTAGAGGCTTTAAAAGTCCTATAGTTGACTCGGTTAATATTTGTTGTTTCAAGTGTCGGACAACGATTTAAACAGTTTCATTAGATTCGAAATATCAAGTTTGAATTAGTAGCGTGGTTGGTTCAAGTTCAAAATCTATAGTTTACATTTCAACCCTCCATTTGAAAACTAGTGAAATTTGCCTTAAAGGGGTCTCGGGGGCTAATTTATTGAAAATAATTTTTTTTAAAAATATAACATTGCTATTGAGTCTAGAACGTCGAATTTAGACTAGTAGCATAATTTTAAATGAATTCCAAGGAGTCAATCAATAGCTTTGCAAACAAACAAAGTTGTTGGTGTTGCCGCTTTAGCGATAGCTGCTTAAGTGACAATGTACCATATTAGCGATCACTTGACCAGTCACCCCATCACCAAAGTGGCCACTTTACCACTCTAATAGAGCCAGCATTGGTGGTCAGGCAGCTTTAGCGGTCATCAGCCGTTTAAGCGGTCATGCGGCCAATGCTGGGAAAAATATATATAGTTTACTTTTTTGTGATTTTCCTCTATTTTGGACCTTTGAGCTTCGAGTTTGGACGATTTTTAGGGTTTTCAACACCATTTGAGCTTGGATACGCTCTAAAATATTATTTTCACTACTTTACATTGATTATATCATCGAAAAAACTTTTTAATCTTAATTTCAAAATGAGTTTTATGAGGATTTTGTCAATAAAGCTTTAAAAAGTTTTTTTTTATTTGAACCTTCGTTTAACTCATTTTCATGTGGGTTTTCAACTATAGACTCCTATAACCTTGGAGAAGCTGTTTCTAAAATAAAATTTTGATTTTAACTTTTTTGTTTTATATCTGACTTAAATATCATCAATATGAGTATCATTAGTTTTCTTTTAAAACGTAGATGTTGTATTTGTATTTTTAGTTGATTTCAATATCGTTTGAGAGGGAAAGACTCCGTGTTGAAGGACATTAGGCTTGAATTTTGACTCTTCGAGGTATGTTATGACTTAATTTTCTTCAAACAAGGCTGGATAGTTAATAAATAAGTATTATGCTATAATTTGGGAAAAATAACTATGAAACTATTTTTTGAGCTATTGCATATTGTGTGATTCCCGTGTGATGGCTTATATTCTGTTGTTGTTGACTTGTAATAATATATATTGCATGTGTTGGAGCTTTATTTGATATTATAGATCTTATTGAACATTATTTGCCTTTATCATGATTGAAATGCCCGAGTTTTGGGCTAATATGATATTAATGATGTCTTGCATATATATTTATTCCAGTGGTACCAAACTAGAATTGATATTATGAAATATTCACATGCTAAATTGATTTCTGGGCTCACTTATGCACGTATTGAATGGATTTGTTCTCTTCATACTTAATTGATTGTGAACATTACATCCTCATTCATACATATATATTCATGAGATATCGATACTATTGAGGAACACTAATTTGAAAATGAGATACTTTTAAAAATACCTAAATCGAGGAATTTATCGGTCAGGGGGAATTGAGATATGAGTTAAGATTGGTTAAAATTTGTGATAGTATACGAGTTACAAACCCCTATGGATCCTATTTTGGGAGAATTAAGGCTCGATTGGTATACAGAAAGTCATGCAATAACTTTCAATTATTCACTTCATCATCCAATACATTGCATTTACATATGTTTATCATGTGTTTTCCTTTATGTGTTACTTGATATGTAATCAGGTATGCACTTTCGTGAATGCTTGTTTCTATTTGATTTAGTATATATATATATATGTATAGTAGGGACTGTGTGAGGTGACATTGAAAACTTTTCTACTTGCATGTACTATTCAGAGGAAGTATGGTAATCAATGATCTACTTATAGCTAGTGTTACTGATGCTTTTACTAGATATGCTATTGACTTATATGGACCTAAACCCTCCCATCGGATTAAAAAAAAAAATTCAAGTACAAGTAGTCAGTCGATACCTGTTGAGTACAAGTAGAACGTACTTACTCCAACTGTGCTCTTTCGGTGCAAATTCTAGTTCAAGTATACGAGATACGGCAGCTAATCATATTATTTGATGGTTGATCCGAGGTACTGACATGCTCTAGGGTTCAAGCTGATTTTTAGACCTCCTCCAATCTTTTTCATGTCTTTATTTTATATTCAGAGAGAGACTATGTATTTTCACTAGATTATGCTTTAGATGTTCTTGTACTTATGACACCAAATTTTGAGGGTGTTTATGTTATTTACTTCAAACTTCCGCTTATTTTGGATTTTATTTTAACGAGCATGACTTGACTTGTGAAATATCGTTTGTCTTATTTTGTGTATTAATTCGATCTTCTTTCCTCTTTGGGAGTTTAGCTCAACTACTAAAGTTGGGCTGGGATAGTTGTCATCATGACCTCAACTTTTGGGTCATGACACATACAGTACTCCAAGCTACTAAGCTGTTCTTGAGATCTCATTAGTACCAGGCCACAAGTTACTCCCACAGTAAGCTTCAATAGCTTTTATTACCTTTGCAGGAATAAAAAATAACTATGAGCAATAGGAATGTATTTCAAAAATCATTGTTTTAACTAATTGCAAAACCTTCCAGCATATGAGAGTTTCTTAGACGCCCATGAGGTAAATCTTGATACTAACTTCTGTATGAGAGATTGCTATTCAAAACCTGATAATTTCTTTGTAGCTAGTGGTCTCCTCAGGTATTTGAAGGAAAGCTGGCATTGTTCAATTCCCAGCATCTGTGTAATTCTATTCCTAGTAGTAACACCTCCAAAGTACATAAAACTTTTACTCTGATTAACTTGCAGGTCTGAAGCTTTTTCTACGAGGTAATATATGTCCTTTTTCTAACTAGGTACTAACTCATTTTTTCTAAGACCAGAGAGGAAGAGATCACTACAAAAAGATGATTTTATATTTTTGATCATTAGTGTTATAATGGTGGCAAAAATTTCCGTTTACTATGTCACGAACTTAGAGTTGACAGAAAAGATATTGCCTCCCATCTCATAAGACAAATGAGACATGAAAAGGAGAAGACCTACACAAGAACAAGCGGAAGAATCAAAAGATGGAAAAATATATGTTAGAATTTAGAACAAACAATACACTACATATTTCGACACAGAAAAATCAAATAAATAGTATTCGACATTACTTAATTTGATTTTACCAAAAAAAAAAAAAAAAAGACATTACTTAATTTGATACAACAACAACATACTCAGTGCATTCCCACCTAGTGGGGTCTGGGGAGGGTAGAGTATATGCAGATCATACCACTACCTCAAGAGAAGTAGAGAGGCCGTTTCTGATAGGCCCCCGGCTTAGGATCAATAATAATATAACAAATACAAAAAGTAAGATAACAAGATCAACAAATATTTTCCTTTTTGGGTTAATTTCAACTTTTCACGTGACATATTTAAGATAACAAGATCAACAAATATTTTAGTTGTAATGCAAATAATTTTTAAAAAAGTGCAAATTGACACAACAATATGAACTTCAAAGGGCGAATAAGAGATTATTGTTGTGATTAGTGAATTTTTTGTCTTGACTTAGTTCTAAAATTTTATGTCGTTATTTTATTTTCACATTTGTATTTGTTTTCTATGTTATGCTCCTACGAATTCTTAGAAAAACGATTTTGTTGTTGTGCAAGAGAATAAGGAGCTAGGTTGAGGTGTAAATTATTATATATATGAATATATATATTGGCAGACTACTGGCGCTTGTCATGCTTCCAGCTGCCTGCTCCTGAGAATATTTTTGTAATCTCATTTTTATTTGTTATATATTTAAAAATTATAAAAAATATATTATAAATTATAATAATTAATAATTTAAATTATTTTAATGCACATAAATTTTTTTGATTAACTCATTATAAATTATGATAATTAATAATTTAAATTATTCTAATGCACATAAATTTTTTTATTAACTCAAAATTCTATCATTGCAACATAAATAGGAATAGAGAAAGTTATATATTATTTGAAAATATCGTGAAAATTAATATAATTCACAATAATTAACAAATTTAAATATGTGAAGGTTATATAAAAAATTGGTTTGACTTTTAAATTCTATCTATGTCATAAAAATTGAAAAATTACGTAGATAAATCATAATGATTAACAACTTAAAATATTTAAATATTTTATAATAAATTTGATTGACTTTCTCAAATATTTCAGTAGTGTCACATATATTGGGACAAAAAGAGTAACTTATAGTATCTAAAAATTATGTAAAATTACTATAAATCCCTAATTAACACCTTAAAATATTTTAAAATCATACAAAAAAAATGTAATTGATTTTTTAAATTTTATCTATGCCACATAAATTGAGATAAAAAATTAATATTTATTGAGTCCGGGAAGCAAGAAAATAATTTTTACATTTTTACAAAATTTATAGAATTCATTATCCAAAGCGTGGTACAACACTAATCTCCGCAGAAACCCCTTCAAGCAAACGTCGCCTCTTAATATTTGCCGCTACTAAACAATTCCAAACAAATGCTTCACCGTATTCCCCCAACATCCATATTGATCTCCTTCATAATCTTCCTGTTCTTCATAGCATCATACATTCAATACTTTTACCGTAAAAGTTTACAAATTGTTAATCACATACTCCTGCATTCACTCAAAATTTCATCTGAAATTACAACACAGCGTCGAGATATGGCACTTAAGATTCTCACGTATTTTTTCTTGATATCTTAAACACAATATAAACTTAGTTATTAAGGTTTCATTTGTTTGGACTTAATGGGGTCTGACTCTGAATGAGTCAGACTTCAGACCATTAAGTACATTTGTTTTTCATTAAAATTGACTTTTAATAGGCCTGAATAGGTCTTAATTATTCAAATCTAGAACTAAGTCTTAATCATTCAGATCTAAGTATTGGACAAGATTCATTACCACTCTATCCATAATCATCAGTCACAACCACTAACCACCTCTGTCACCACCACCGTTGTCAACTACCATTTAGCCACCAACCACCCCCACCAACCACCTCCACCATCACAATCATCATTCACAATCAAAATTATTACTAACCAATATTTTCAGCCGCTACCATATCTATCACCTCTATTATTTTAATTATATCTATCGCTATCGCCACCATCAACGCCAACACCACCACCATCATTAACCACTATCGACCGATCCCAACTACTAACCAACTCATACATCACAACTAGCGTCACCGCTAACTACCACTAACACATCATCAACATCCACACATTCTTCAGCCGCCACCACCATTGTCACCGTTGTCTCCACCTTTACCATCGCTTCAACCACCTCTACCACCACTTCAACCACCATTATCGCTACAATATATCTCTACTAATACCCATTTCTACCATCATAGCTAACAACATCTCCAACTATCACCAACACATCGTCAATCATAGTTAGCACCTCCAACTACTAATATCAACCAACTTCACATCACTACTACCACCACTATCAATCGTCAGCATCATAACAGTCACTATAATACCAAACAGCTTTACCATCACAACTATCACCACCAACATTACTAATCGCTAATATCAATCATTACCACCACCACCACAATTACAAATTATCTCCATCATCACTACAAATATAAATAATTTTTACAATCAAATAATAATTTTATTGTATTAAATAAAATATTTTTTAATATATAATTATTTTTTATTTGAATTATATTTTTTATAATATATGTAAATAAATAAATTTTTCATATTTAGATATTGAAAAACAAATAGTCTTAATTATTCAGTTTTCAGATATGAAGATAACATCTTAATCATTCAGATTGAATCTTAATAAAAACAAATACAGCCTAAGGCCTCATTTGTTTGCACTTAATGGAGGTCTGAATCTGAATGGTTCAACTTTCAGTCTATTAAGTGTATTTTTTTTTTTTTAAACTGCCTCTTAATGTATCTGAAAACCTCTGAATCAGTAGATATGAAAAAGAGTCTGAATGCTATTCAGATTCTTTTTAAAACATAATTTATTCCCTCAGAACTCTCTAACTTTGTTATTTTCCTCTCTATATACGTTGTTTTCACCCTCTCTCTTCACGCTGCTCTCTCTCCTTCTCCTCATGTTTCTCTCTCTCTCTTTTCCTTTTCGTATTGTTTTTCTTCTCTTTTAGGTATGATTCACCAAATTTTTTTATAAATACTTTAGTTTTCAATTTGCGTAATCACTATTTGCTGCTGAAGAACTTTAAATTTCTGCTTGCAATTTTTTATTTTGATAACAAAATTTGTCTATAATCTTTTTTTTTATTATTATATACTCTGTAATACACATGTAGATATAGCTTAGTAGCGTGTTTTGTACAACTCTTTTGATGATTATTAAATATTTGGTAGAATGAGAATTTTGGATTATGTATAGTATAATATTTTCATATAATTATGCTAAGTATTTATATGCACCGCTCGTGTTATATAAGGTAGAATCATTGTCAATAAATACATTTCAATAAGAACAAATTTGTTGAGAACGAGACAAATATGTGGCTTTCAGCTGCTTCCGTATACCACAACGATGAATGCATGATTGAGGAGACGACCCTTTTTACTTTGAAGAGAGAAAGTAAAAGGATTTGCAAAGAACATTTTTTGATTGGTTGATTCAGCCAAGGTCTACTGCATGATTAACCGGACCCTTTATATTTTGATTTTAAAATTTCTTATGTATAAAAATAATATTTTTTTAATTTATAAAGAAAACATTACATTAGTTTCATACATTCTGACAATAATTAAGAATGAGAGAAATTCTCATGTGTATTCTGTGCAACAAGTTAGGTATAGTAGATTTTTTTCGTCTAATATTATAAATCAAATTTACCAGTAATGACATGTTGAGTATTTTAATCTTTTGTCTCTATTTGTTTATGAGAGGAACTTGTATGTCTAATTAGTTTTGTCTCATGATTAATATTCGTTATTTTTTATCTTGAAAAGCTTCTCATGGAGAAAGTAGGGTTTCATAATTCTAAAACACCCAAACACCCATTTGAGGGCAACTAGGTGTAATTTCCTGCATTTTAAAACTGTCCCATCAATAATCAATTTTTTTTTTTAGGATAGTGTAACGCCTCAAAACCTAATTCCGAGACGTCACACGGTGCTCAAGAATACGAGTGGCCTTAAGCTAACCCTGTCTGTCTTCTACTAAGTTTGAATCTCATACCAAGGGAATATAAATATGATATCAAAACTAGAATGCGGAAACCTATCTGAGCAAACTGAGAATATCTGAAAATAATCTCTGGAAAAAACTAAACTCAATACTCTGAATAATCAATGCTGAATAATCTGAAAACGTATCTAGCGGTCTAACAAGCCTCTACTACTAATAACTAGAGAGTCACTGGGACAAACTTCCAACTGACTCGAACCATTTGAAAATATTGAATCATCAATAATGAAAAGCTGAAAAGAAAATGAATGTCTAAGTCTCCAAACTATGAGGACTCACCAACTATCGGGATGTAAGGAGAGATGCTCGAAATCACTCGCGCTGATGGAACTGAGCACCTGAACCTACATTATGAGACAATATAGCACATAAACGTATATGTGGATCATTACTTTGAGGATGTATTGAGTATAAGGGGGTGAATGCATAAGTAAAATAATGTCTCAACATCTTCATAATTTGTAAAACAATGCATGCTAAATGTAAATGACTCACATAAGCTGAAATATCTTAAATCTGTAAATCATAATAAAAAATGGCAAAACATGTTGCATAAATCTAGTGAGTCATAACATTTAGTTCTGATAGTTGTATTAGTGTTCTATCTGTAAATCAAGTTGTCCAAGTGTAGAAAGGACTTACTTCTGTATCTGAAATCTGAAAATCTGAAATCTCATAGCTAATATTTTTTGTATAACAATGTCTGAATAAAGTTGTGAGCCTTTAGACTTAATTCCTAAAAGCTTTTCTGTTAGGATTATTCTGTTCTAAAATCTTTAGTCTGTAGGAAAATCTTTTTTAAAACTATTTTGTACAATCTTTACTATTAGGATTACTCTTTTCTGTAGAGAGGTTCTTCTAACCGACATAAACCATGTGAGCTATCCTGGTGTCCAACGTCTCGTTCCCTTATGGGAAAACCTCACGTTGAGAAAAGGTGTCATACTCTTGCCAAGGAGTATAACCTAATCTAAGCGATCATATCTATATCTGTCATCCATAAAGAAATAGGAATAATCTGATAATCTGAACCTAAGTTGGCTCTTAGTTCTGGGGCATGAGAACATACCCAACTCAGTGCTAAATACTACTCCCTTTAATCTGTATGTTCATTTTGTTAGAAATCCACTTTAAAAATCTAGTATAATAGTTTATTACGAAAACCAATTGTATAATTGCTAAGTTAAACTGTATTCTGAAACTGTAAAGTGGATTTCATATCTAAACTGAGATCAAAAGATCAAATCTTTATCAAAATATGAAAATAATTTAGTCATAGGGTGCTTATAGCACAATCAAACTTGAAATAACAATACTCAATTAAGGCTTAATGACCCATGCATCAAATTCATGTTAAACATCATAATATTCATGCTTGATAATGTAAATATTGATATTCAACTCAAAATTTGGGATTTACTGCAATACATATAAAAATACAAAGATTGTCATGCAATTCAACTTCTAAATCACTTTGAAATCTCATAAACTTGCAAATAACAATAATGGGTATGAACCATAATTTGAAACTCATGTATATTCATACAAAATCATGTAAATTTGTAATTAAAAACTAGTTTTGGGTAAAGGATGAAAGAATATCCTTGTTCATAAAACCCCACATACCTTTGATGAAATTGATGAGAACACTTGATTTTGGATTCCTATTTGTGCTTATAAAGATGGATTCTTGAAGTTCTTGAATTGGGAATCCTTAATCTTGAGCTTTCTTGGAGGAATAATGGAGGAAATTGGATCTCTTGGAGTAAGTTTTGAACTTTAGGGTTTTCTTTTAGAGAGAATTAATGAAAAGAGGACATGAAGTGCTTAGAATAGGTTTAATTCCTTGTTTTTGATGAATTGGGGGCTTGGGATTCGACTAAATTGCCCTTTTTAAAATTTTTAATTGGAACTGAAAAAGAAAAAAAATTCGATTTGGTCTTCCACTGCGACGCGCCACTATCGCGGTGGCTCACTGAAAAAAGGACCATTGCCATTTTGAGCGACGGTGCGACGCGGTGTAATCGCGTCAGGCTACTGAAAAAGGGACGAGCCCCATTATGTCCCTCAACGCAACGCGGTGAAATAGCGTCGCCTTACTGGAAGTTGACGAACGGGACTTGAGACTTCAACGCGACGCAGATCAATCGCGGAGGTCCACTGGAAATTGACAATTGTCAATTTCTCCTTCACCGTGACATGGTGCTTGCCTAAATGACATACTGTTTTACTAAAAATGCTATAACTTCTCAACCGAGTATCAAATTTAGGCAAAATTGACATCGTTGAAAAGTTAATTCAATTTTCTACATAATGAAGGGTCTATGTATCAAAGGTTATTCATCTTTGAAGCTAACCCTTAACATTCTAGGAGCTAAATTTAGTTAGAAAAAAGTGTGGGGTATTATAAGTAGGCACAAATAAAATTTTCTATACAAACTTTTGATGCAGTATTTTAAAAATTAGCTTGTTGATCATTAAGGAAATTAAAATTTTATATTTTAGTTATGGAACAAACTTTTTAGTTTATTAATTTTATATTTGATAATGAAATTAGAATTTTATATTTTAGTTATGAAATAAAGTAGTGACAAATGGATTTGGAGAATGGATGTTCTAATAACTTTTTTAGAATCTTGTATTCAAGAAGTATCATTGAACGGGAGATATGGAAGTAGTTTGAAAGCTGAATCATGGGATAGAATTAAAGTTGTCTTGGCGACTACGCATAACTTTGTAGCTATACAAAAGAAGATGAAGAACCAATACGATTATATAAAAGAAAAATAACAAGCTTGGTTGCCACTAACTAAAAAGACAGGCAATATTTGTGATTCAACAACCAATAATATTCAAATATCTAATAGTGAGCGGGAAGAATATATAAAGGTTAGTTTATTATATAGTATTTTTTTCTCCTTTTATTTTTCTATCAAGATTACAGTTTAAGGTGTATATAACAAGTATGACTTCTTATATTTGAATGTAGACTCATCCAAAAGCAAAGTCATTGAAAAGATTACCACTACCCTTTTCAGAATTTTGTACAACACTCTTTGAGGGTTCTACTGCAACAAACATTCATGGTTGGAGTTCAAGTAATACAATTTCGCGCACTGGTGCCCCTTCTGCATCTACTAATATAGATCTTGATGATTTACAAGATCTAGTTGATGAAAAAAATGATGAAGCTTTTAAAGATTTTCCATCTTAATCTTCAATTTCAATTGAAAAAAAAATGGGAAAGAAAAAAAAATCATCTCAATTGAAAATTGATGAAAAAATAAGTACCGCATTGAAATTATTGATTAATAAAAATAGTACACCTGAAGTTGAGAATGTATGAAAAAATTAGATGGACTTAGATGGGGGATCCGTTGTATTCTGCAACTGTTAGTATACTTTTTGAAGGTGATAGCTAATGAAAAGCATAGATGAAATCAACAGAGACTAATAAATTAGAAAATTGGGTTAAAGTCATGGGTAAAAATGAGAATTCTTTAATTTTGTGAATTACTAGCATATTTATTAGATGCCGATTTCAAGAAATCTTGTTTTTATTTTTTAGTTAATTTTTATAATAATTTTTGAAACTTTTTAATGCTATATGTGATGCTTATGAAACATGTTTGTTGGTGAATTGCATTGTTTTTATGTTTTGTTATGTCTGAGGAGTATAAAATTTTTATAATCACTTTGTTATTGTTATATTAATTTCTGATCTTGCGAATATATAGCTAAATGCACTTATTATTGTGTATTATTTTTTTATTTGTAAAACAGATTCGACATGAATATTGATGATCAAATATTATGATTGATGAGCTTATATTGGCAAAGAAAATGTTATAGACTCACATATGTTCGAAGAAATAAAAATTTAGCATCATCTTTATCTGGTAAAAAATATACACTAGAAATGTTGTTCGATTCTAATCAACAATGTATAAAATTGATGCGCATGTCACGTGATGCATTTGTTCGATTATTTCAACATTTTAAACAAAATGAATGGCTCACTAATAGAAAACATATATTCGTCGAAGAAAAGATAGCAATATTTTTAACTATTATAGGACATAATGAACGTTACGTCGTTATCAAGAGAAGATTTCAGTATTCTTCGCAAACAGTGCACAAATATTTTCATGAGGTTCTTGAGGCAATGATGAAATTTGCAAAAGAGATGATTGTACCTACAATATGATTCGAATATGAATATTCCTGATGCTCATAATAAGAGGTTGCAAATATTTTTTAAGGTATTATTTTTAAATTATTAGTATAAAATTTTAGAAGAATATTTTTTCATTATGTTGACATAAATTTATAAATTGACAGGGAGCAATAGGTGCACTAGATGAGACATTAGTACACGTTGTTGATCCTGCTAATCAACAAATTATTTACAGAGGAAGAGGAAAAGATAAATGCTATCAGAATGTTCTGACAATATGTAACTTCAATATAATCTTCACTTATGTTTATGTTGGATAGGAAGGGATAACACATGATGCACGAGTTCTAACAGAAGTTGTACCCAATTCAGATAATGGTTTTTCATTTCCTCCATCTAGTAAGTAATACAATTTAAATTATTAAAATAATTATTTAGCCTTTTAATATGATAAACCAACTTTTTTATTTTAACATCATATAAATATTATCTATGTGATGCATCATATTCTAATACTCGAGAATTTCTAGCGCCGTATCGTAATATTAGATATTGGTTAGGAGATTATCGTCGTAGGCGTGCCATAACTAAGGAGGAAAAGTTTAATCATGCTTATGCACAACTTATAAATGTTATCGAACGTTCTTACGGAGTATTGAAAGCAAGATTTCCTATATTGGACAAGATGACTCCATATCCTATCAATATCCAAAGAGATATTGCTATTGCATGTTTTGCAGTTAATAATTTTATTAGGAAGGAAAGCATCAATGATGAATTGTTTAATCAACTTGATACCCCTCAAGTAATATTTGATGAAGAAGGACTACAAGAAGAAACATTGAAGGAAACAAACGGACCTAGCTGGACAGTTGAAGATTCTCAGATAATGCACAATATTCGTGAGGAACTTGTATTCAAGCTAATGCAATAAAGTTGAAGCACTTGGTAGTTCAATAATTTAGTTATTGATTTTTTTCCATTAGTGAAATGTTAAAATTAGATGATTATTAGTTAGTTATTCAAATACTTATGCATTTAAGTCAAAATTATATTTAACTAATTATTAAGTTTGTAGGATTAGTTTAATTGAGATTATTTTGTGCTACATTTAATTTTTTATGATTATTATCACAATAATTTTTAATCGATATATCTTTTTTTAATAATTTAGATAGTTCAATAATTATATTTAACATAATATTTTTTTGAACATTTAAAATCAATTATATTTAACATAATATATTTATTTATATCTTTAAATATTTTAATTATCATTCAAATAATATTTGTTGTTTAAGTTAATACTTTATCTAAATATTTTTTTCATATAATATAATATTTTATTACTTTTTAAATTTGATTTGCATATTTATTAGAAATAAATAAATTACATATATTTAGATGTTAAAAAAACACTCTGAATCATTCAATATTCAGATCTAGAAACGTCTTAATCATTCAGACATCCATTCAGATTCAAACATTTAATCTTAAAAAAAAAACAACAAATGCACCCTAAGTCCAATCAATCCTTTTATCAACTTGAGAAAATAAATATTTTTTTAATAAAAGAAAACAAGCAAACAAGTTATCAAATTTTAACCAATTATGAAAAAAGAATTTCGATGTTTTATTAAAGAAAAATGTATTTTAGTGTTGAGTAGAATTTTCTTTAACTCAAATAAATCACTTTAACACATAGAAAAAATAAAATGCCATTTTGATTAAAAATTCTTTTTAAAAGTAAACATAAAAACTCTCTTTTATTGTATTCTAAACTGTGCTACGTGACAAATAAAAAAGAGTAATATTGACAAATTTTGAAGGGGAATTAATTTAAATTAACCAAATTTAGGAGTTTTTTTTTCTTTGTGTGATGTTGAAGATTAAAATAAAAATAATAATGTTATACAAAACATATCCAGAGATTGTTAATCTGGATCAAAAACAACAATAGGAGTTACATATTGGCACTGAATGTTTTGTGCTACATCAAGGTTCCTAACTACTCTTTGATATGTGTCTGCCTGTAGTTTCTGCTTGGCATACATTGGAGGAACTAGCAAAAGTTCAGCTTGCTAAAAATTTGTCGCCTGTGCACCATGTTTTGCAAGCGCATCTGCGACTACATTTTGTTCCCGATAGACATGACTAACTGTTGGACGTCCCAGTGCTGTTAACTTGGACCTGCACTCATGAATAATTCCGTTATACAACATATTTCCATTTTGAAGAAGTTTGATTACTTTCAACGAGTCAGTATCAATTTTAATGGGCATAAACTGATTTGTTTCACAGATCGTTAGACCCTCCAGGAGCGCCAGCAGCTCCATCTGATTGTTTGTGGCATGGAGAAAGCTCTTGTTGAAACCCAGGATTCATTCTCCGTTATGGTTCCTAATTAAACCTCCTATCCCTCCCTTCCTAGGGTTCCCGAGGCAGGAACCATCTATGTTAAGTTTAAACCTACCAACTTGTGGCGGTTGCCAACAAACTTCAATAATGGACCTCCTCTTTGTGACCTGGCCATTCGTGGTAAGGAGTTTAAATTCCATGGCTTCTGCATAAGCCTGCTTGAAGGAAGGTCTGACTTTTGTATTGTTGAACACATTATGGCTCTTGGCACACCAGATATTCCACAATCAATAAGGGAGAATCTCAGACCAAAGGATATGGGAATCAAAGGACTTATGCTTAAAGATAGACCAGGTGCTTAACCAATGAGGAGGGTAGAGGTTTTGAATAGTGATAGTAGAGCCGCTTCCTATGTTTTGGAGCATTTCTTTCCAGAAGTCCTGGGCATGGAGGCATTCAAAGAATAAATGATTGATATGTTCATGAACATCCCTACAAAGATGGCAATTAGGAGAGATAGGCAGTCCCATTCTGTTGAGCTGAAGGTTGGTAGGGAGCCTAAGGTGATGAAGAAGCCAAAGGAAGAACTTAATTTTGTGAGCTGTGGGAATTTTTCAAAGCCAGGTTCTGTTTGGTGTAGCAACAGTGTGATCCATTTTACTGTTGGCTAGGAATTGGTAAGCAGTGCTGCTAGAGAATTGACCATTGTTATTTAGGCTCCATGAAGGGATATCTTTATCAATTCTTTTGTTGGGAAACAAAGAATTGATAATATGGGCCCTAATAGGAGAGGGGATCTGCAGGGAAAGACTGTCAAAATTCCAAGTGTCATTGGACCAGACCTGAGAGAGTTTAAGGAAAAACGACTTTTGAACCCATTTAGACTTGTTCGGCTTCGATCCTCGATTTTTATAGGCTTTTCAGCCTATTTCTATTTTTCTTCGTTGTTGTCTTGAAGCTTGTATACTAGCTTCCCAAATGTAGCGTTTAGCTACACATATCTTTTTCAATATGATCTTTACCCATCTCTGGACCTTGAAGTATAATTGGATAATATTGGGCCTCACGTTGGCCCACCAAGGACATGCAGAGGAAGGGGTCCATTGGACTCGTACGAACGTCACATTCATCAAACGAAGGATAAGGATTAATGACTATAGTAGAGAGATGCAAATGTTGCAACTTTAAAGAGAAACAGATAAAGAGAGTAAAACATAAGTAACTCCAATAAATCGGGATGAACAATAAAGTAGCATGAATGTCTTGAACGGTATGCCTAAACTTCAAATATCATACACACCATATGAATTTAAGAAAAAATGCACCAAAGTTCCAGTGAAGACAAGAGGCCATATATTCATTGGCAATATAATTAATGTTCCACTTTATTCAAGAAAGTAATTCAAACTTTTGAGCCCAAAACCGGCAGCTACATAAATAAAATGGGAGACTCATTTCTTGGCAAACAAAACATGGCAGCTAGATGACTAACGCTATTATGAGGCTAAATTCATCCCAACTAAATTCAAATTATTCTGGAAGCAAAAAGAATGACCAATGACACTAAGGGAATAATAAGACCTTTCATTCCATTCATTTGTTATTAAGACAGTAAAAGAACAAAAAACTGCATCATGTCAAACACCAACTTCGTTCATATGTTACCAGGAAATAAATCTACTTCATCACCATATTTAAACAAGAAAACTTGAGGTACTTCTTCCAGGAAGATTAAGTCAGTCATACCAAGAAAGATATTTTACCCTAATTCTTAATTCCTTGACCTTCTTTTGATAATAAGAACTAGGAAAAATCAATGAATATTTAGTCCAATCAAAAGCTGATAGACTGGGATGATCATTGCCTTGCAACAGGACAACCAGAATCAGGGGAAAAAAAATAAAGACTCTCACATTTCATATAACTGGTCTAACAAAAAGAATACAGGAACAACATGGAGAACGTGAATGGAGACTGGGTATATTTTCCCCTATACCACATGTGTACAAAAAATCTACATTTAAAACTTGACTTGTTGTCAACTACTGCTTAGAATTTCGGCACACAAAAAGATTCCATCTTTAGGGGTATTTTTGATAGAAAGACTACGCTTTCTCTATTCATACACACACAAAAAAAAAAATATTGACCAAATCCTTGTATGACAAATGATGACAAATGAATCATAATCCAGCAAAACGTATTAAAGATGAAGCCTTTGCAAAGCTTCCATTATCTTAAACAATATTACACCACAACGAATATCCAACTCATCCATAGAATCCCACACTAACATCCAAACACAAAATGAAAGAAATGGGAGGAGGAGAGGTAATCACCTATTTTTTAGCAGCTCACCGGGACCGTTGTCGGAGCTTCTTGCCATCGCCAAAATGAACTTAGATTTTTAGCCTAGAAATTCGAGCTCAATCAAGTCTTATCAAATTTATCGACATCGAAATCCTTCTTCGGATAGCAAAATCCCACGCTTCTCGAGTTCCCGCTATTCGACCTTCCTCCCTTTGGCAATAAAATTGAAGGAGTATTTATAGAAAATTTTGGAATGCAAAAATTAAGAACGGTTGATGTGTGAACACAAAATTTTGAGGGTAATTTGAGAATTTATGAGAGATTTGAATTTGAGATAAGAGGATAAGGGGGATGAGCTGGAAGTGTACGAATTCGTATTCAAATTTTGATGATTTTGGTTGTTGCCATTGTTGTTGCGCGTGGGTACGGGTTTTCGAGTTTGGGTCGACGGACGAAATCGGATTGCCGTTGTTTGGGTTAAGGTGTGGTCAGATTTTGCTGTTGCTATTGTCGAAGTACTACTGTTGTTGTCAGTTGTTCGCTGTTGGTGTTGTTTAGTGCGTAGAGTTGTACTCTATTGGAGAAGAAAGAAAGCAGGTCGGGTGAATGGACGTACAACTAATAACAATAATTTCTCAAAATTATAATTATTAGCAAAAGTAGTAATATTTACTTATTTTAATTAATAACGCGTGAGTTGCACTCTCTTCTTTTTCACTTTATCCTTTTCACGGCTCTTTATCTTCTTTGTACCTATTTTCACGCTAACAAAGATTTCAGTTCCCTCCAATGTCTCCTTAGGCTATTTTTTTTTTCAAAATCCACGATTTCCTCCTTAAATCTTGATAAACCTTGTACCTATCTATTAAGGTAAGTGATTTACTGTTAATGCATATTTCAATTTTATTATAACTTCTTCTTTTTCTTGTTCGTCATTATATTCTTCCATATAACTGTGTGTGTTTAATTTGGGGATTTTTTTAGGGTTTAATTTGGGTGGTTTTTTTTTACTGATATAATGGCAAAACATGCAAGTTGTTCTATGAGTTTTGATGAAATACCATCTTTTAGCCTAGGTTTAATCCAAGACGAAAACATTAACTTGGTTTCTTGTAATACCCAGGCAAAGGGAAGTTTTAACTTAAAAGAGTTGAGATTGAAGAAGCGAAACAATCCCCAAAAGTCTGTTGAAGCAATGAAACAGAAAGCAGTGACGGATTCCTTGTCCCCAAAATCCAAAAAATATAAAAAAACTGTGAAAAATAGAAAGTCAGAAGGAAAATCTCATTCGACAAAAAATTCAAGCCTTGTTTCATTTGATTATGAATCGTCGTCTGAGGAAGACAAAGATGAGGAGGTATTGTTTCGATTGCAAAATTTTGTAGTTTATGTATAATATGTTACTATATGTATTTTATATGTACAATTGATAAGTTGTGTGCTTATTTTAGCTTTCTATCAAGTTATGAAATTTTTTGATAAGTTATGTACAATTGATAAGTTGTATATTTGTATATATGTATATTTGTATTTAACTGTTGTGTAACATATGATATTTGTTAAAGTTAAGATCTGTATTTGCATACAGTTTCATTACATAATTTGTATTTTTGTATTGAGGTCTTGTATAACAAATTGTATTTGAAAATGTATAAGATTTGTATTTGTATATGATTTATATAAATACATATGTGGACTTTTTAGACATATAATTGATAATTGATAATTGAAGTTTTGTGTTTTATAGGTTTTGCGCGATAAAATATACATGGCAAGAGTATTGTCTAAATTTGCACCACATATTGGTTGTCATACGATCAATGACATTGAAGACCGTATTAAGGCAATGCTAACGAAGAATCAGTTTAAGAAGTCTGTACTGATAGTATTTTTGGCGTTTTCATGAAGAAAAAGAATTGTGTTGTGCAAGTGCAATTAGGGAGATGCGTTATGCATTGGAGACTACGGAAAGTTCTACAAGTGGCATAGTCATTCGTGCAAAGGGCACAACTCTGCATTTTAGTCTTAGAGAATTTACTGTAGTAACTGGTTTGAATTATCATTCAAACAGGGATGATTTTGGGTTTGATGAAAACCTTCCTAACAAAATGATTGATCAGTATTTTGGGGGTTCCAATTTTATTCAGAAAAAGAAATTATTTGCATCTGTTTCTGATAAAATATAGGGGAAGGACAATGATGAATATGCGTTCAAGTTTGCTAATTTATACTTTATTCATGGATTTTTGCTGTCGTCTGTTGATACCGTCAATATTTCCCTCATTCATTTTGATCTGGTGGAGAGTGATCGTTATAGGGACTATCCTTGGGGACTTCTTGCATATGAAGAATTATATAGAGTTTGAATAATAAGTTGAAACCCAAAGGGAAGTTTTACATGCTTCATGGAATGCCACTTGCCATCCATATTTGGCTGTACGAGTGTTGCTCTGCTGTCCCTCGTACTGTCGTTTCCAAGGTGGATTCTCAAATTCCACGTCTTCTAAATTGGAAGACAAATGCTATTCGCCCACGATATGAACATTGATGGAAAGTTTGTTTAATGATGCAAATGATAAAGTTAGTTTCCTGAAAAACTACTATTTTTTGTGATGTTTTGATTATATTGTAAATACATTTGATTGTTTTCATATATGTTAATGACAAAAATAGTAGGTGAATAATTTGCATTATTGTCAAGGTTAACTGGTTATAATATCTATTGTAGGTTATTTTTAAGAACATTTAACCGACACGAAAGGAGATTTCAACCTTTCAGATACCAAAGGTTTTCCATAGAGGTGGAAGTCATAAAGAAGATTATGTTGATTTTGATGATGATTTTCAGAATACACCACTTCAACGGAAGCTTTCAATCAGTAAAAAAAAAATTAGGGGGATTTGTCGTATTCTCCTGCCAAGAAAAAGTTGAAGAATCAATCAAAAGGTGTAGATCAGCATACACCAAAAAAGAATACTCCAAGTCGTGCTGTGAAGATGTCTTATGTGAAGACACCGACTTTCAATTTGGTTCAATTAGAAGAAATAGTACCTTCAGATAGGAAAGACATTTCGGTTGAGTCGCCTGATATGTCTTTTTTCAAATGTTCAAATGAAGATGATCTTGTTTCTAAGAAAGTGTTTGAAAAGTTTCGAGATGAGGTAATTTATGCTTAAGACTTTAGTTTATTTGTTTCTTTCATATCTGATTGTAATTCCTTGAATTCAGGTTCGAAAGGAGTTTAATGACATTCGGAATTTAGTATCAACAAGGTGTGATCAAATAATGAATTCAATAAATGAGATTAAGGTACAAAATTTTAGTTTTAAAAGAATAATGGTCTTACACATATACAACATATGTAGTTATGTTTGAATAAATACATATTTAATATGTATTTAAGTTTGAGTAAATACATATTTAATATGTATTTAGGTATGATTAAATACATATTTAGTATGTATTTAG
>NC_061114.1:170871418-170896190 GCF_002878395.1 Capsicum annuum | reverse complement strand
AGTATTTGATGTAGTATACTATATCATACTTTGAATTCTTAAAAATACGTACACGTTAAACCAAATGTATTTTTAAGTATTGTTATAGATGAAATGGAAAAATTTTCATTTCAAAATAATATACTAACCGAGTTTGTCCATGTCTGATCTGCAAATCCCATCGTATAGAACCAGTTTTTGTCTTCCACAGTCTTAACACCAAAATGCATCTTTGAAATTTCTGATTTATCCCTCTTGTATTGATCCACTTTTCTTTTCCTGTGTATTTTAAGGATTTGGTAAACCATGAAAACATGTATTGATACAAAAAAATAATTTGTCACTATTCAAAAGAACAACCTCTTAGCAGTAGCTTTTAATAGGTTCGTAGAAATCCAGTCCGTGAAGTTTCTCACAATCTTACTATCTTTTTTCTATCAATCGGGTGATATAAAAATGGATGTTTCTGGGGGAATATGCGTATTACCCCTGCTGAGCTCCCTATATAATTGTAGAATATAAAAACTTAATAAATACAAACGTATTTGCAATACATATTACATAAAAAATTATATATATCTTATTCTACTTACCAGCAGCTGAATCAAATTTTTTGGTGTATGGCGATTCCTTGAATTTTGATGGTCGCCTAATCCTTAACTTTGGTTTGGGATTTTTTACTTCACGATTAGCGAATGGATGAATGATGATGCTTTTTTGATTGTAGACATTTAAGCTAGGTAGAAACTCATTCGGAATTGTGTTTTGTGAATCAGTCCACAATTTTTCATTCCTCTGTTCATCATTGGTTACTTCTTGTGTATTAGGAGGTGTTCTAACTTGCTCCTCGGTATCAAGTTCTACCTCTGAATCAGTGATTCCTCTGTTGATCTAACAAAAAAACTGAAAAAAGAATATTACATTTTTTCCATCAAATTGAACCTAAATAAACTCAAAATATATAATAGTTAGATACATACTTGATCATGATCTTCAATAACAGTCTCAGAAGTTTTTGCATCCAAAATTTCATGATGAGATTCTTCTTGACGGTTTACCGATGGATGCATGTTGATGCTTTGTATTTGATACAATTTAGGCTAGGTAACATCTCATCAGGGATTGTGAATTGCGAATCAAACAAAATTGTTTCATCAATTTTCTCATCGCTGGTCTGTCAAAAAATGAAAGAAAAAATTTATTGTCCTATTGATTACTACATAACATGAAGATAAAGTTAACATCACTATACATACTTGACAATCATGTTGAACAACCTTCTCAAAATGTAAGTAATCCAAATTTATACTTTGGAGAAGCTCATCAGGGATTAATTGTTGAGAATCAATTTCAACATTCATTTTTTCAGAATGCAAAACAGTGCACCCCTTGAAAACAAGTATAAAAATCAAAACATCAAACAAACATGTATTTGTATCTGTTTATATATGTGAATTTAAATGAATATATATATATATATATATATATATATATATATATATGAAACTTAATTATTTACCTTTTTACCAAGCAAATTTGTCTCCAATTCCAGATCAACCTCCAAACTTAATCGTTGTGGTGATTTTTCGGTACCAACATAATCCATATTCTGGAGTTCAGGATCTTTATCTGCATGTTGTTGCTACAAATACATATACAAATTAAAATAACCTATTAATACTTGAGTCAAAGTTTTTTTTTTTTGAAATTGAATATACATATTTATATATAATATCAAACTCAAAAATACATATTATAGAACATAACAAAACAATCATCAATTGTTAAAATACATATGCATTGCTAAAAAATACATATGAATAAAACTAAAAATATATATGTAGTTTTTAAAAATATATATGTATTTTTAAAAAATACATATGCAGTGTTAAAAATACATATGAATAAAACTAAAAACACATTGTATTTCATGTTATAGTGTTTTTAATGAACCAAATAATATTTACTGTTACTAAGTCAAGCTTCAATTCTATTGCAAATTTGACAGCCTATTAACGTCAGCTATATTTTGAATATAAAATTCAAAAGTACAAATAAATATGTATTTGGAACTTTAATATTTACCTTTGTACCGTCAGAAATATTATCCGGAGATTGAACAACATCAGGACTGAAATGTTGTCCAGATTGCTCTAACCCTCCCTCATCAACATTTGCTGCTTTATCAGTTTTAATATCTTCAACCTGCTCCTGAAAAAATTGTGTCCAATAATATAACGAGTTATTTTACAAAATGTGTAGTATTTGTATAAGGCAGTCCAATAAGTATATATATTCAAATCAACTAAGATTTCAAAGAAAAAATATACCTTGCTTTGAGCAAATGCTTTCTTCAACTTTTTGAATTTTTTTCTCATTAGACCACAAATTCCTTTAAATTCGCGACGAACCTGTTTTGATAAAAAATCTATATACAAAATTTTTTTCATGAAAAATAAAATATTTGTCAAAAAAAAAAGTACCTCATCGCGGAATACATCAAAATCTTTCTTAGAAATAAAGGCTTGTTTGTCAACATGACTCTCAGGCTTTGACACAATTACTTCCTCTACATGAATATCTGGCTTTGAGTGTACCCGAGGAAAAATAACCTGAGTTGTTTGCTTTCCTTTCGCTGTTTTTGAAGAAGATGCCTGCCGTGTTGGAATTGGCTTGAAAATTGGTGTCTTCATTCCATCAGCCTTTGCAGCACGAGAAGCTAGTGTCCTCGTTTGGGTATGCTCGTCAAAACTATCTACTTGCTTTTTCCTTAAAGGTTTCTTCACTACTGGTGTTGAGGAATCAACCTTCTGTTTCTTCTTTGAATGTTCGTTGCTCTTTCTTGGTGGTGGATCCTGGAAGTCGTCATCAGAATCAACAGAACGTTCATGTTGTGTTGCATCCTTTTGTGGTATTTGCAACTTTGATAGCTCCTTTTTCGTTGGCTCTATGTTCTTAAAGACAACCTAGAATAATAGGTAAATAATAAATGTTAAAGAATCAGTTAAACAATTATAAATGAAAATGCATATATATATACTATAAAATACATATTAATACATATGTATTTATTAAGAACAAACCTTGCCATCATCATTAAACATAACATTCATTAAAAACTCAAAGCGTGGACGAGGTGCAATCATCTTTCAATTTAATAATCAGGGAATCCGATTATCAACCTTCGATGCAATCTTTGGTGGGACATTTGAACAACACTCGTAAAGCCACACTTGAAAAGTCAGTGGCATTCCTGAATCAAATAAAATTGACCACTAGCTTTCAACCGGTTGTTCAAACTTCTGGCCAAATCTACAAAAAATAAAGAACCCCATGAAAAATCCTTATATCTTCCACTATCGACCAAATCAAAATGAAGACGGGGTATTACCACAGTTTCAACATTAGATAAGACAAATGAATACAGGAAGTACAGGATTGCAAATTTCTCAGCATCCGCATCATTGTTCTCCCCCCATACTCTCTCCGTGAATGCTAAAAATAGTTACCTTTTTTGTATAATTTCTGCACCATTGAAATACTTCTCAAGCATCCTATTTGGTACACCCTCGTCAAAAATAAAGTCATACCTATTTGACACACAATTCAATCCAGTTATGATGGCAAATTCCTTGGGAGTAAAATTAAGAAAGGTCCCATTAGCATAAATCAAAATCCCAGAAGAAGAACTACTCTTCACCTCAAGCGTCATAACGCATCTGCACAATTGTGCTTGTACTACACATTGCTGCTTCTTCATAAAATAACCAAAAATGTTTTTCTCGCAAAAGTTTTTAAACTGTTCCTTGTTTAAAATTGCGCGTATGCTTCCATAAATATCTTTGTCACTGTAAGAACACATGTGTGGTGCAAATCTTGAAAGTTTTCTGACAATGAATATTTCATCCCGCATCACCTATAAAAAGAATCATATAACATGCAGCCAACAAATCAATCATCCAATAAAAATAAAAAACATATAACAGGCATATGTATTTTTATCATATCAAAACTGCAATAAACACTGAAAAATACATATCAAATATACTAAAAATATATATAGTCAATAGACTTCTGGTATTTAAGTTTAAACTAACATGCATATGTATTTTTATAGTATCAAAACTGAAACCAACACTAAAAAATACATATCATATATACTAAAAATGCATATATCCAACAAATATCTGAACATCCTCATCAATACATATATCATCTTCACAAATCATCATTTAATCAGTAAATATCATCATAACATCAAAACACATATTAATTACATAAAAATATATATATATAACTTACAACTTTAACAACATCTTTACTTAGGGTAAAAATACATTTTACTCAAAAATACATTTAGAACAAAAAAAATACCTCTTCCTCGCTAACATCTTCAGAATCATCATCAAAAGAGATCTGAACATCCTCATCAACCTTAGTCAAACCTTCAATTTCTTTCGCTTTCCTTTTCTTCTGGATTTTTTTGATTTTTTTTCCTTCTGAGAAGGCGATTTCTTCAACGTTTTTTTTTTTCAATTTTTTTTTTCATCTTCAGCGGATCGTTGCGAAACTTCGACCTAATTTCCTCCGGTTTCTCAGATTTCTTCGAATGTAAAGAATTTGAAACAACTTTAACTACATCTTCTTGAGTTAATCCAAGACTAAAAGATGGTCCACAATCATAGACCAAATTCGAATTACTTATACCACTATATGTTCGTGATTTTGGTGTTTGTTTCGCCATTAAAATAAAAAATCTTAAATTCTGATTTTGAGATATATTAGAGTATTTTAATTCTTAAATTTACTCAAAAAAATGCTAACATGCAATAGTTAAATTAAGAGTTACCCGAAATAGATGAAGACAATCTTTACTCATAATGCTAAAATCGTTCAAAGTGAAAAAAAATTAGAGTGGGAAGATATCGTTTAGGGTGAAAAAAACGGGAAAAAATCTTTCAAAATAATGAAAGAGACAGCTAATGGCGTGAAAATAGGGAAACTGACAGTAACTTCTTCAAGTGGGTAAAAAGTAGGGACCACATAAAATAATGCTATGGATGTTACAAAATGTAATTTAATAAAATTGTTGTTATTTTTTGTAATTTCATGCTTAAGTTTGATACTTTATGCATTTTTTCCAATTGGTTAAAAGGGTATTTGGGTCTAAATTGGGTAGATTAGGTTAGTTTTAGGATTATTAAAAAAGAATATCCCTAATTAGATTAGGAGTTAGCTAAATCTATTTAATTTTCGGTCAAATTAAAAATCAATTGGTCAATTGCATTGCAATTATAACCAATTTAATTTCAATTATAGCCAACTTTAACAGATTGACTGAATTAAATTAAAATTCGAGACGAATTAATAACTCACTTAATCTCGACCTTCTTGATTTAATAAAACCAAAGAAATATTTCTCTAAATAAAATATTTTGAGAACAAATTATATTTGGATCAAAACTTTATCTATTTGAATTAATTTTTAAGATAATCTTCAATTAAAATCTGAATTTCCATAAAATAATTATTTAAGAGACAAAATTATACGATTTCGTATATATGAATACGAAAATATATAATCGTTACTTACAATGGCAAAATTACATAGATAAATACTTTGAAAAGCTTTTATCCAAATAAAATAAATGTTGTAATTTTATTTAAAATCGAAAAAATTCTAAATTAAACTTAATTGTGGAGGACAAAAATTAGATGTCAACATTATAGTCTCGTTTTGTCGATTCAAGTAGATGCCATGCTAGTGGTATTGTTCATGACAAATGACATTAGTGGTTGCTTAATTGTAAAGTTACAAGAAAACTTACTGGAATGCTAAAAGTTCTTCCTGAAATCTAGGGTGACATTGTCTAAAAGTTCTAACAGATCATGAAGTCTTAACTTTCATGTCTTTTAAACAGTACACAAAAATAAAATTGTTAAAAAATTTAAAAGATATACTTTATTTTACAAGTGTTTTATATGCTGCATGTGAATTAGATATTTGTAAATTTTCAAACATCTGAGAAAATTATTTATTTTTCTTTTTGTGTACAAAAGAAAGTATTTACGACAAATTAAAACATAAAAAAAACATTCAGATTTTTTTGTCATTTAGACTGACGTTGAAAATCAGTTTCGAGGGCCCCGACCTTTGAGAAACAAGCATCAAAGAAGTTAGAGGATAAGAAAACCATCGTCTGCCGCTGCATGTATGTTGATGTTTCTTATCATGCAAGATCTCTAGGAAATAGAGCATTTTATTGGCTCATGTCATTAACATAGTTCTGAATTGGCGTGTTAGCTATAATTTTCTAATCGAGTATGATTTTCTTTGTATATTGTCTATGAAAGCAATGAAAACACTTAAATAATGATATATACACCTTTTTTATATGTTAACTAGTGAATTTATCCGTGCATCACACGATTTAAAAAAATAATAAAATATTAATAATTTAATTAAATATAATGTACATAGAAAAGGTATTATACCTCCCCCCTCTTTCTACACATACGTATAATTAATTTTATAGAGGAAAATGTTTGATTAATAGTTACCTGATTTTCAATAAATTTATAAGTTACTATTTTGAAATAAAGAAAATTATAAACTTACAACAATAGAAACTTCTTAGAAAATACAAAATAAAGAGAAATATAATCATGGAGAGAACATATAAAAAATGCAACATAATTCTTACCATTTGAACATTAAATAGAAGGAAAAAATATGAAATCAATGCACAATCTTTCTCGACATTCACTCACACAAGTCAATTATAATTCAATAGTTTCCATCTTATCTTTACGTCAAACTAAAAAATGAATATAATAAGTATCGAAAACTTAACAACTTAAAAGACTAAGGACTACTGTGATGACTTCTACAAAATCTTACAATGTCTCTTTTATATGATTACAATATATATTACCAAATAATATTGTGAATGTAATTATTAATTATTTTAGGGTTTATAAGAATACAAACTTATGAGACTAATGAAAATAAAGACCATTCAATTTTACATTAAAAAATATGAAATTAATTGACATAATTATATTCTATAACTAAAAATAATAGAGAAGTAGAGGAGATTGTCAAAAAATAAGAAAAGAAATAAATAAAAGTTTTAGCCAAAGATTATAAAGATAAACTGATTCTTGAATGCCTGTTATGATAGAATATTTATGTGGGACTTTCTCAGATTTTACACATGTGATACATGTTCCTTCTATTTCTTCAAGTAAAGCTCTTCGCATCGCAATGCTGAAAAGCTCAAGAGATTCAAGACATTATTGTTAGATTTTAATGATATTTAAAACTTATACTGAAGTATTTTAATTGAAGATTTTTTTTGTGTGTGGACATCTTTAAAGAAGTAAAAGACTTAAAAAAAAGAGGATAAACAGTCATAACTTACTATTTGAAACAAAAATAAAATTATTAACTTACAAAAAAAATAAAAATTCATATAATTAACACAAAATAAAGAAGAGCTATGCAAAAAAAATAACACAACATTATTCTTACGACCTTACTCATTAAAAAGTAGAACAAAAAAAACATGAAATCATTGCACAATCTTCTAATCTCTTATTGACATCTACTCACATAAGTCGGTCACCATTCAATAGTTTTCATCTTACTCTTCATAAGTTGGCTTCTATTCAATAGCTTTCATATTCTTCAAATCAAATTAAAGCATAAATACAATAAGCATCTGAAACATAACAACTTAAAATACGCAATCATTTCTACAGTAAATTCGACAAACTATTATTTAATCACAATAAAAGGACTTCTGTTAGAAGAATATCTCTTAAACATATATTATTCATACCTAACAAAACAACTCATATACTCTTAACAAATTAATATTACAATTAACTTTTTGTAAAACTCTTAAGCCAAATATCGAATTAAAGAAACTACATCACAAAAAGAGTAAATACTCAAAAGAAAAATACTTGAAATCTCTACTTGTGAAATTTTGATCCTTTGTCACAAGATCGAAGACTGCAAAATGAAACAATAAATTATCACAACTCAAGAAACTAAGCAGAATCAAAAATCAAAAACATCCATCAGAAGAAAAATCTAACAAAAACATGAAACTCACATTTAAATTAATCAAATAATGTATATAGAATGAAAAAAAGATCAAGAGAAAGGAAATTATATTAAAAGAGTAATAGAGGATAAAAGAAGATATCAAGTAATTACCTGGATAATGACTATGCTTTTACCATGTTACTAAATACAGTCCAAAAGAAAAGTAGAGAGTAGAACAACAATGAGGCAAATTAATTTGGAGAATTACGTGCCTCATTATTTTAGTTGGGTAGCTAAAAATTTATATTGTATTGATAATATTGTTAGTTAATATGTATTAAATTGATATTTTTAATCAATATTGAATGGGAAACTCTTGAGTTTTCACCATATAAGAGAATTAAAGAAATAATTATCAATTTTTCTGAGAGTTTAGGGAGTGAATTTTAAGTTTTTTTAATCATAAATGAGAAAAGATTAATAGCATTAATGATGAAAGAAATTAAATATGACTATCTTCAACGTTGTATGTAGTATAAAGGTGAAATTTTAATCTTTTAAAATTAAGAAAATGTCTCAAAAAAACACAAAATAAATAAATAAAAATACTTATATATGAAGATGTAAGACAATTTTCAAAAGAAAATATAAACACGAATTTTATATATGAGTAAATTATATTCTAAATAAATAAGGTTATATATATATATATATATATATATATATATATATATAGACACACACATATATACATACATATACATATATATACATACACACACACACACATATATACATATATGTATGTGTATATATATACATATACATATATATACATGTGTGTGTAGTATATATATATATATGTATGTATATATATGTGTGTATTACAATTCAAAATGTATAATCACATCGATGTTAGGTGATCACTTAATCAAATTACTAAAATCATGTAATTCCTAGTTTCCATGTCACCCTTAAGTATTACTCACTTTTTACTGTCTCTCACCTTAACTATTACTTATTGTCTATTTTTTACGAGATGTTACATGAAAACTATCTCACACTCTTATATATTATCCAAAAATAATAAGAAAAATAATTGTAAATAGGCAAGTTTGCAAACTGCTTCCTACCTTTCTAAGTCTATTAATTTCATCTCGTCTAAATCGAAGAGAAGTTCATTTTCAATCGCCTCTAAATAATTTTTATAAACCCAAAATACTCTTTGATTCTTCATTTTCTAACTTAGCATCAAAGACTCATATCGTTATCCCTATATAAAGCTGAAAAAGAACTCACAAAAACTCACTCAAAGAGAAAAATAAAATACTCCTAGAAAAAATAGAAAACACAAAAAGAGGAACTAAGCGTCTTAAAATAATATTTTTTCTCTTTGTTGACCAATTGATCAGCCTGCTTCCTGTGATCAAAGACAAAATTTTATGGAGAGTAATACCTAAGTGGAAGAAGTACACAAGCTATACAAAACGTTGAGAAAGAAAAGATAGATATAGTTAAAGATTAGATAAAAATTAATGACATATCATTTTAAAATCATTGACGTGTAACTATATGAAGGATATCTTGATCCTAGCAATCTGCAGCCTTGTTTGCGAAAGAAAAATTCTAAGCAAAATGAACATTTGGTCTACTGTATTAGTAAAACCTGAAAACATAGGCATGGAAAAGACATAATTTTTGTTGTGATTAAACATGAGAATGAACCTAAGCAGATTTATATTATTCATCCACTATCACATTATGGAATTTATTAGAGTAACGGAACTTCAATATATGATTGATTACAAGTTGTTCATGCATTCTGTTAGTTAATGAATAGTTATGACTCTTCGTATAACATGACTAATGATTTATAGTGTAATTTTTTTTTCTTTACTTCAATAAAATCTGAAGAGATAAGTTGTTGAAAAAAGGAGAAAAATCTCACAAAATAAATAAATAGTATTGGAGGTCATAGAGAGATGTCACATCACCTTCTCTATGTTTCTCCTTTATATATAAATATATCCTCCAATACTATTTATCTTTTTTGTGAGATTTTTGCCCTTTTTTCAACAACTTATCTCTTCAAATCTTATTGAAGTAAAGAAAAAAAATTACACTGTAAATCAATATATATATATATATATATATATATATTTATATTGATTGATTTAAGGGGAAAAGACACCGTTTTCATCCCAAATTATACCCAAAAAGTCGAAACCACACCTAAACTATACTAGTGACCTATTACACACCTAAACTATAAAAAAGTGATACTATTACCTCCCCGCGACACCCATGTCCAGTTTTAATGAGTGGAGTATACTCCACTCGCCCTGTGCTGATGACACGTGTTAATTTAAATTTTTTATTTAATTAATAAATAACCCTTATGATTAAAAATAAATAATCAAGAAAATACATTAATTCAACAGCTCTTTCTTCTTCACTCTTTCTCTACTTCATTTTCCCTTTAAATAATCAAGCAATTTCAACAAAAAAAAATTGATTCCTTCTTCTTCACTCTTACTCTACTTCACTTTCCCTTCAAATAACCAAGCAAATTCAACAAGAAAATTTCAATGGAAGAAAATATTCAACAATTCACCATTAAAAATATGAAATTGTTGGATTGTTCACTTATTCTCTACTTCACTTTCCCTTCAAATCCACTTCTTTTCTCACTTTCTTCTCTTCATCAACAACTCGTCCTTTTTCACTTTGAGTTAATGGAGGTGAAAGATGTGGTTTCTGGAAACACGTGGGTAACTGGGTATTTTCAAATTGGACAATTTGACGAGTTAAAAATCACACCATAGATTGGAGATGAAAGATGTGGTATTCTCATAAATCTATGGTGTAACAAATCACACCATAGATTTCTTGGAAGACTTTGGGCTTTGGGTATTGTCAGATTCGTCAATTAATGGAGTATTTGACGAATTGAATGTTGTAATATGGAGTGTTGTGATTTCGGGTATGCACAGTGGGATTGACAGTTGTGATTTCGATGGTAATTTTATTGACGATTTAAAGCTAAGATTTAATTGCACATATTGTGATTCCGATGTCAATGTTAGTAGTGGATATTGAATTTTTATGGTGGTTGTTTGTGATTTTTATTATATTAATTGTTGTATTGTGATTCCGATAATGAAATTTGGAATTTTAAAATTATTGTGGTGAAGATTTGAATTTGATGATTTAGTGGTGGTGTTTTAATGGTGATTTTGTTGGAGAAGAAGCAATTGAAGGCGGGACCGACATATTAAAATAATAAATAAGAAAATTTAATTTTATTAACATTTTTTCAATTATAAAAATAAAAAAAATAATTTTATTAATATTTTTTCAATTGCAAAAATAATTAATCTAATTGTATATATTATGAATAATATTAGTAGTATTTAATGATATAATGACAAATAAAATAGTGACACGTGTATGGAAGCTGCCATTTTAAGGTTTTTTTTCTTCTCTCACGCACCTTAGAAAGGTGAATACACCTTTTCTGCCACGTCACCTTCTAAGGTGGAAATGGTATCACTTATTTATAGTTTAGGTGTGTAATAAGTCACTAGTATAGTTTAAGTGTGATTTCGACTTTTCGGGTATAGTTTGGGGTGGAAACGATGTCTTTTCGCTTGATTGATTGTACATTCCTTAATGTATGGAGACATCAAATAATTGTTGTTGGAAAGTTAGAAAACACATATTGTTATATACATCATTGATCCAGCCAACACATCTCAACATATCTTGAGAGATATACCATTAGATGCATCTTTAGCATATAAATATTGATAAAGCTCCAACACACGTCCCAACCATGAAAAAAGTATGTCATGTTTCTTACACTTTCTTTTCCTTATCCACAATAAATTGAAATACTCTAATATGCAAACGAGTGTGCAGGATCTACCTCAGAAGATATGGGTGTGTGTTTATGTCTATTTAGATTTTTATTTTTTAACTGCTATTACATTTTTTCCTCAATTTTAAGCTTATGAAGATGACAACTTACCACCTTTAAACTAAAAAATTAAATGCAAATTTTCAGTCACCAAATTTGAAGATTTTCTATGTTGGTTTTGCCCTCTAATTTTGAACTATTCTGCGTCGCTTTTACTTGTATCAACTGGTACAACATATTTCAACAACTTTAAAACAGTTGATGAGCAACGAAGAAAAATCTCTTACTTTTTTGTCTAGCTGCATGAGCACTTATATATAATTGATAGAGCATACTTGCGACAATTGAATTACATTTTGTCTTTCATTTTCCATTTCTACGTATCTTCTTATGTTTTAGGGTCTAACTTTCATGCATGATCTAATTTCGATATGTTTAAATAAGGGAGTAGGTCAACAATAGAATCTAACGATTATGCATAATTTTTTTTTTTTTTTTCGATATATTCAGGTAAGGGAATAGGGTCAAGTTAGATCCAATTTACAGAGGTTATTTAGGCACTGTTGAAGCAAGGTGCGAGTATTTACATTGTCAATGTGTCCTCCTTTAAAATTATGTTCAATAATTTTCTAAATATTGTTATCTTCGGAAAATTTATGTCTAAAACTCCATTCTTGAAGGAGCGAGATAGAGTCCTGAGTGACTGAACAATGGAAGTTGTCCTACCCCTACTCGAAAACGCTGCTTATAATTTCCTGCTTATGATTTGATTTTTTATTATATTCTTTGATAGGTCTTATGTCTTTCTGTTGTTCATGAGATAACTTTATTTTAATCATGACGAGTTTTAATTTAGGACATCTAAAATGTCGTTCATCTGATGGTCAGTTTCAGTTGTGTTTCAAATTGGACAACATATTGCGAGGTTGTGTACATTGTAATTGTGTTTCCAGTTGCAAATGGGAGAACATGTTATTTAATGTACGTTATTTTTCTATTGAAGGTTATGGTCCAAATGGCAAATGTATTTTCACTGACTATTTTTTGTTTTAAAAAAGGAGTCTTATTAGTTGGAACTTCTAATGTCATAGAGCTAAACCTTTGTCTAGAGAGTACAAGGGATAGGGAGTTGATTTCAACTTCAAATATCATTTCCAAATTGAATGGGGCGTTGATTTTAAATTCTGATTGTACGTCCATGCCTTTTAGTTTGCTTATGGGAGTCTTGATCACATTAATTCAATGGAAAGAAAATTAGTATTCTACACTTGATGTTGTAGTAAACTTTTTTTTTTTTTGGTAAAAGAGGAACTTTATTAGTAGTTAATAATATTCATTACATGATATTAGGGCAGCAGAGCCCGAAAGAGAGCTATTAATACAAGCTGTAGTAGTAGGAAGAGTAGAACTAGAGGTACCAGTACAAAACATTAGTCTTGATGCTGATAGACCAGAATAAAAACCATTGATGTCCGATAAGCTATTTCTAGAGATTGGATGGGATAGCCGCTTAAGCCTAACAAAAGTAGTTTCTTTTTTGTCTGCGTCCAAAACATGATACATAAATAAAGGTGGAATTGCCTATTCCTCGATGTCGTCGTAATTACTAGATAATGCTCCTCTCTTTGCTAAGACATCTGCTGCCTGGTTAGCTTCACGATAGCTATGCTGAATGGGTGGGCCACCTAGACTGCAGATTAATTCCTTGCATTCATTAATGATGTTAGTGTACATTGGATGATCATTCTTTAAAAAAGAAAGAATTAACTTTGAGTCCATGCTTATAATTAGCGGAGTAAGAGAATGCTTATAAGCCATGCGAAGTCCAGGTAGTAGAGCTAATAGTTCTGCTCTAGTGTTGTTAAAGAGTAAGTAGCTTCCCAAATAAGGTCCATGGAGATAAGGTCCTCACAATAATTTTTTGAGAAGAAAATCCTAGACTTAGTTAAGTTAATGGCTTGAACGGATTCAAGACGAAATTGGGTCAGCACTCTACAGATAGTATTACAATTCTCTTATGTGACCTGAGCCATTAGGGTTAAATCATCGACGAGGAATAAGTGGGATAATGGAGGTCCTTTGGGAGATGTTTTGACTGGGGTCCAATTGCCACAATGTACTTTTTTTTCTATGTTCCGAGATAACATCTCCATGCAGAGAATGAAAATATAAGGGGATAGTGGGTCTCCCTTTCGGATGCCTCTACTGGGGTAGAAGAAATTGGTATGATCCCCGTTAACTAGAATTATTGTCTCACTAGTTGAGATGCAATTCATGATGATCTTGGATAGGTTAGTAGGAATATTAAAGTATTGAAGAGTTTTATGGATGAAAACCCACTCCAACTTATCAAAAGCTTTCTCAAGATCTATTTTAATAAACATATTAGCTTTCCTACCCTTCATTCAATTCAGATGAGAGATTACTTCTTGAATAATTATAACATTATCAGAGGCTTGTCTGTTTTTCAAAAAGCTACTTTGAAAAGGACCTATTAATTTATTCATAAAAGGTTTTAGGCGGTTAGCAGTAATTTTTATGAGGATTTTATAGCTTGTATTAAAAAGACTGATGGGTATGAAATTATTAAGAGTAACCGTATTTTTAACTTTTGGTATAAGAAAAATGTATGTTAGGTTTACCTCTCTGGGTAAAGAGGTATTTTTAAAAGTATTTTTACAAAATTTGATAACAGTGTCTCCCACAATACTCCAATAATTTTTATAGAAGAAAGAGTGTAAACCATCAGGCCTTGGAGATTTATAAGGTGAGAAGGAGTTAACCGAATGACAAATTTCCTCCAAAGTTAGATCATTATCAAGTTCTTGGAGGTCGAATTCTATTGTGTCAACATTCTGATTAGTGATGGGGGAATGGAATGAGCCATTTGGAAAAGGTTCATATTATAAGACCCCACAAAATTCTAAACTTGATTCAGTCCTGTAAAAGCTAGTAAGGGGTTCCAGACTTAGAAAAATTCAGCTAAGTGTTCATACTTAGAGTTATTTTAGCCTTAGTAAGTAGGCAATCGTTTTTCACGACCCTTATGACCTTCAAAAATTTATTTTTAAGTTAATTCATGATCAGGAATGTCAGTAGGTGTTCTTGGATAAGTTTCAGATTTTTCGAACTTCGTTTGAAACATATTTGAAAGCTCAAATAAGTGAATCGACGCGATATCGACGTGCCACATCTCCCATCATTTCGATGAGTATTTTTGCTCAGCTCCCAGTGCAAATTCCAGTGAGCTAGAGCAGACTCGATGCGGTGCATTGGCCATAGCGTCGGCCCCATCAATGCGACACGTTGGCCTGCGCATCGCCAAATCAATTTTTAGTCATTAAAAAACCGTATCCTCAGGGGTAATTGGGTTTTTTCCCACCTTATGTCAGTCCCCAAAACACAAGATTAAACCCCTTTAGAGGAAAAATCTATTCATCTTTCTCAAAATTTCTCAAGAAGTAAACCCTAGGACCTCCAATTCAAGATTCAGCCTTAAAGAACACTCCATCACTTTTTGTAAATTTGAATACCAAGGTATGTGAAGTGTTCATGGAAGGGTTTCCTTCCATCCTTGGAGTTCAAGAATCTCTTTTAAAATACAAGTTAATTGATTTTATGGATTTCATGTTGGATCTTGAATGTATTAATGATTATGATGTTAATGGTGATCTAATTCCATGATTTGTCCCAAGTTTCATGCAAACTAGTTAATTGTGAATTAAATTTTGTGAACTACATGTCGGACTCTTGAATTTACAAGTTGAATGTAGAATCCATGATATTACTACATGTTTATTGATATGTGAAATACCCATGCTCCCCAAGTGTTTGTCAAAATGCTTATGTGATTTGACTAGTCCAAGCATAACATGTTATTGTGTGATTTCAATCATGTACAAACTCATGTATATCAAGTGTTTGACAAAAATGTCTAAGTGAATGTATTATCAGCAAGCTAGTACCATTATGCTACTAAAGTCATGCAGTAATTTACTTTTCGTGTTATTGAGTCTTGGGGGTATTTAATACCCGACAATTTAGCTGTATATCTAGAGCCAGTATCAGTTTCAAAATAGCATCAGTCATATCATGATTAGTAGTTCAGTATTCAATTCAGACCCTAGTAAATTCAGTCAGTTAACAGAATTCAGTAGTATTTCGTCAGTCAATAAAACTCATTTTAGTTTAGTTAGATAGTATGAATCAGTAACAGATCAGTCTAGCCTATCATAGTTTAAAATTCAGTCCAGCATCTATTCAGTTGGGAGTAGGATTCAATACCGAGTGAATCCAAGGATGGGGACCCACCTATCAGCAGAGGGTGTGATCCTTGGAAGCAGTCTTTGTGTTCCAAAGATACGTAGCGAGTGTAGGTTGAGACATCAACCTGCCAGTTGAGGGTTGATGAGGTGTCCTACCTGCCAGTTGAGGGTACCACCGTTCTCATTCAGAGAAGATGGTTGGAGTTGTTGAAATACTACGACATGAGTGTTCTGTATTATCTGGAAAAAGTTAATGTAGTGGCTGATGCTCTTAGTAGGATGTCTATGGGTAGTATTGCTCACGTGGATTATGGTAGGAAGAAGTTATCTCAGGGAGTTCATCAGATTTCCTGACTAGGTGTTCGCTTAGTCGATTCAGCGGAAGGTAGTGTATGGGTACAAAGTAGTTCAGAATCATCTCTGGTTTCTGAGGTGAAGGAAAAGCAGGATAGGGATCCCAACCTTGTTAAGTTGAAAAAATCAGTCAGAGATCAAAAGATAGAGGTTTTCTCCTAAGGAAGAGATGGTGTATTGCGTTGTCAGGGTCGACTGAGTGTGCCAGGTGTAGATGACCTAAGACAACGGATTCTTACAGAAGCGCATGGTGCGCATTACTCTATTCATTCAAAGGCCACTAATATGTACCGTGATTTGTGGGAGATCTATTGGTGGAGTAGGATAAAGAGAGACATTATAGAGTTTGTCGTTAAGTGCTCGACATGTCAGCAGGTTAAGATTGAGCACCAGAAACCTAGTGGGTCTAGGTAGGGTTCAGTATTACCACTTGGAAGTGGGAAGAGGTGAACGTGGATTTTGTGATGGGTTTGCCTCATACTCGTTGTCAGCTCGATTCAATTTGGGTAGTTGTAGATAGGATGACCAAATTAGCTTATTTCCTACCAGTCCATACCTCTTATTCAGCTGAAGACTATGCCAAACTCCATGTCAGAGAGTTGGTCAGATTGCACAAAGTTCCATTATCTATTATCTCATATAAAGGTACGTAGTTCATCTCTCATTTCTAGAAAGCCTTCCAAAAGGGTCTTGGTACCCAAGTCTACCTCAGTACAACCTTTTACCCTCAGACCGATGGTCAAGCAAAAGGTCCATTCAGACTTTAGAGGATATGCTGCGAGCATGTGCGATAGACTTTAAAAGTAGTTGGGATGACCACTTGCCTTTGATTGAATTTGTATATAACAAAAACTACCATTCCAGAATTTAGATGGCTTCGTTTGAGGCGCTCTATGGGAGAAGATGTAGGTCTCCCATTGGTTGGTTTGAAGTGAGAAAGGCCACAGTGGTAGGGCCTATCTTGGTGTTTGACACTTTAAAGAAGGTTCAATTGATTAGGGAAAGGCTTAAGACAGCTTAGAACAGATAGAAATCTTATGCAGATGTACGTAGAAAGGATCTCGAGTTCGAGATTGGTGACTATTTGTATCTAAAAATATCTCCTACGAAAGGAGTGAATAAGTTTGGCAAGAAGGGGAAGCTCAGTCCCTGATATGCCGGTCCTTACCGAATTCTCAATCATTTTGGAAAGGCAGCTTCCGAGCTTGAGTTGCCTTTAGATTTAACTTCAGTCCATCCAGTGTTCCATATCTCCTTGCTAAAGAAATACATAGGTGACCCAACAGTTGTAGTCCCTGTAGGAAGTATAGGCGTTCAGAATAGCCTCTCTTATGAGGAGATTCCAATTGAAATCCTTGATTATCAAATTCGCAGATTGAGGAACAAAGAGGTCTCTCTAGTCAAAGTTCTTTGGCAGAATCAGTTTGTTGAGGGAGCTTCTTGGAAAGCATAAGCAGATATGCGGACCAAGTATCCTCACCTCTTCTCCGCAAACTCAGAATCAGCCCAAGATAATAGTTTTTCCTTGAACTTACTCAGTTTCATGCTCAAATTTTTCTTTATAGACTTGGTATTAGTTACCATTGCATATTCAGTTGTGACTTTATACATGAGATATGCATGTTCAACATGAGAAACTCAGCTTATTAGCAATCCCAGTCATGCATTCATGAATCATGTTTAGCAATGTACTCATGCATCAGATATGCATATTCAATATAAAATTTTAGCTTATCAGTAATGTCAGTTATAAAATCATATTGCAGTTGTGATATCCAGTATTTAAATTCAGTCTATCATTATTCCTAGCTTAGTCAATCTCATTCGAGGATGAATATTTCCAAGGGGGAGAAATTATAAGACCCCGAGAAATCCTAAGCTTGATTTAATCTTGTAAAAGCTAGTAAGGGGTCCCAGACTTAGAAAAATTCAGCTAAGTATTCATACTTAGAGTTATTTTAGCCTTCGTAAGTTGGCAATCCCTTTTCACGACCTTTATGACCTTAAAATATCAATTTTTAGGTTAATTCATGATCAGGAATGTTAGTAGGTATTCTTGGACAAGTTTTGAATTTTTTAGACTTCGTTTGAAACACATTTGAAAGCTCAAACAAGTGGATCGATGCGATCTCAACACGCCGCGTCGTGACTCCTAGTGCAAATTCCAGTGAGCCAATGCGGACTCGACGCGACGCGTCGGCCCCATCGACGTGATGCGTCGATCTACGCATCACTAAATTAGTTTTTAGTCATTAAAAGTCGAATTCTCAGGGGTAATTAGTTTTTTTTAACCTTATGTCAGTCCTTAAAACACGAGATTAAGCCCCTTTAGGGTTAAAATCCATTCATCTTTCTCAAAATTTCTCAAGAATCAAACCCTAGGACCCCCAATTCAAGTTCAGCCTTCAAGAACACTCCATCATTCTTCGCAAATTTGAATACCAAGGTATGTGACGTGTTCATCCAAGGGTTTCCCTCCATCCTTGGAGTTCAAGAATCTCTTTTAAAATACAAGTTAATTGATTTCATGGATTTCATGTTGGATCTTGAATGTATTAATGATTATGATGTTAATGGTGATCTAATTCCATGATTTGTCCCAAGTTTCATGCAAACTAGTTAATTGTGAATTGAATTTTGTGAACTACATGTCGGACTCTAGAATTTGCAAGTTAAATGTAGAATCCATGATATTACTACATGTTTATTGATATGTGAAATACCCATGCTCCCCAAGTGTTTGTCAAAATGCTTATGTGATTTGACTAGTCTAAGCATAACATGTTATTGTGTGATTTCAATTATGCACAAGCTCATGTATATCAAGTGTTTGACAAAAATGCCTAAGTGAATATATTATCAGTAAGCTAGTACCATTATGCTACTAAAGACATGCAGTGATTTACTTTTTATGTTGTCGAGTCCTGGGGGTATTTAATACCCGAAAATTTAGTTGTATATCTAGAGCCAGTGTCTGTTTCAGAATAGCATCAGTCATATCACGATTAGTAGTTCAGTATTCAACTTAGACCTCAGTAAATTCAGTCAGTTAACAGAATTCAGTAGTATTTCATCAGTCAATGAAACTCAGTGAACTCAGTTCAGTTCAGTTCAGTTAGATAGTATGAATCAGTAACAGATCAGTCCAGCCTAGCATAGTTTAAAATTCAGTCCAGTAGCTATTCAGTTGGGAATAAGATTCAGCACTGAGTAAACCCAAGGATGGGGATTCACCTGCCAGCAGAGGGTATATCCTTAGAAGCAGTCCTTGTGTTCCAGAACTATGTAGCCAGTGTAGGTTGAGATATTAACCTACCAGTTGAGGGTTGATGAGGTGTTCTACTTGCCAGTTGCGGGTTGATGAGTTGTCCTACCTGCCAGTTGAGGGTACCACCATTCTTATTTAAATCACTTGCCAGATGAGGGTGACTCAGCTTATCTTTACCCATTGCATGGTACTGACACCCTTCTAGCTGGGGTTACAGCTTGAACCCCAATCAGTTCAAAGAGGGGCATGTAGGTTAGATGATTACCTCTAATAGTCTCAGTTTCAATCTTCAGAATAAAACTCAGTTCAGTTCTACAGAAATCAGGACTATTAGACACAGTTACTCATTTTTGTACAAAACTTAAAATAGTTCCAGAGGATCAAGACTTTCAGATACAGTAACTCTGTTAACAGTAATATAGTATCAGTAAACTCAGATATCAGTAAACTAATAATTCATAACTCAGTATTCAGTGTTACCATGACCTCAGTTACAGTTTAAGCATTCATGTATGTATTCTCTTTTAGTTATGATTGTGTTATTCAGTCAGTTATTGTTCATGCATATGAACCCATGCATATCATCCTACCTCACTTAGCATACCAGTACATTCAAAGTACTGACGCATACCTTTCTTTTATGTTATGATGTCTTATATCATAGGTTCAGATGCACGAGCTCCCGATCATACTTAGTAGCTCGATCCTTCAGCAGGACACTAGTGGTTAGTCCTCATTATTTGAAGACAGATTTAATATTCCAGTATTTCAGTACTTAGTTTATTTTAGTAGTCGGAGTTAGTTGGGAAATTGTCCCATCAACTTCTTATTCAGACAGTTAGAGGCTTTTCAGACTAGAGTAATTTTTCGGGCAGACATTTAGTTTACAGTATTGATTTCAGTATTTAGAAATTGATTTTCAATTTAAACCTTATGGCTTTTTCTGCCTAAATTCTGCATTTTATGGTAATGTTATTTAGTTAATGCAGCAGGTATCAGTCATGGGTTAGCTTGTGTTCCCTCGGGATTATGAGCACTGTGTGGCGTCCGGGGTACAGACTCAGGGCGTTACAAATATATTATTTAGTAGTGAAGCTTAAGCTTTTATCTTGTTCAAATATCTATTCTCCCTTATCGCCCTTTAGTGAGAATATTCTATTTCTCCTTCTTTGATTAAGAGTAGTGATGTAAAAGAATTTTGTATTTGCGTCACCTTCACTTAACCAAGTTATGCGGGATTTAAGCTTCCAATATTCCTCTTCTTGTTTTACAATATCGTTATATTCTTTCATGAGGTCTTTTTCTAGGGTTTGTAGAAAGTTGGAATAAGAGTAGTTAGGAGATTGTTGAATACCCTTAAGTCTATTTAGGATAGTTCTTTTTTTTAAATATATTTCCAAAAGTTTTTTCGTTCCATTTAATGATGGTTTTCTCAAACTAAGGGATTATGTTTTCTAAATTATTGTTTGTTTCCCAGCTAGATGTTATGATTTTTTCTAGGTCTGGGTGAGAGGTCCACATAATTTCAAATTAAAAGATTCTTTAAGTATTTGATTTAATCCTAATATCTAGGTTTAATAAAATAGGACAGTGATCAGAGTGGGTCCTAGGTTGATGTACTACCTGGGAGTTAGGGTATGATTGGATCCACTGTTGGTTAGCAAAGAAGTGGTCCAACCTTTCAAGGATGAGACTATTTTTATGTTTATAGTATTTATTCAACAATGTGTATTTTATCCCTTTAAAACCTAAGTCAATTAGTTCGCAATGATTAACCGTGTTCCAAAAATCGGTCGTACGAGGTTGACTTATAGGCCAACCTTCTTTTTTTCTAGGTTGTATATAAGTTCGTTGAAATCTTCTCCTATAAGCCATTTCCCATCATAGTTATTTTTAATAGTACATAAGTTCTGCTATAATATATTTCAATATTTTCTACACGAACTTGCATAAATGCATGAAAGTAACCATATTTCAGAACTAGAGCATACTTTGACCATTACATGGACTTCCTATTCGTTAGTAGTAATATTATCCAGTTCCAGAAAATTATCATCCTAGAGAACCATAATGCCACCCGAGTTGCCCAAAGCAGGAACTTTAATCATTTTATTGAAAGGAAAAACATTAAGCAGCTCTTTGTGATCTTGCATTTTTGTTTCAAGAAGAGCCACTAAAGGTGGTTTATGCCAATCCATTAAAGCTCTTAAGTTCCTTCTAAGCTCCGAGACATGGTAACTTCTACAGTTCTATATTATTAAATTCATGAACCTGTTGGTATTTGGTATCATTGCACTAGAACTCCCCCTCTTGGGAGATGATTCCATCTCTATTAAAGTGGGCTTCATTACTACTACAAAGTTCCCTACCTCTGGATTCACTGGAATTCTTATATCTAAAGAGTTCTTCTGTAGAAATGGAGGACAGGTAAGTATGGCTTTCTTTACGAATCATTCCTTAAATTCTAACACTCTTATTTCTTGTAATACGTGAATCTCCATTATAGTTTCTCGCGTTAACTTTATTGCATCCTCTACTTCTTGTAGATTTATATTTTCTTATAGATTTGGTAAAGTAGGGATGGGTAAGGCATTCTCAGTATCGGTTGTACCTGGTTCGGAGTTGCATAGTTGAAGAGAGTTTGTCTATTGAAGCTCTCCCCTGACTGAGCATACCAACTCATTGGTTAGAATGGTAGTGGTTCCATCAGCTAATATTGTGGGTTCTATTAATTCATTAGAACTTCCAACTGCATCAGTGTGATTGAAAAGGTCAAGAATGGAAGCTGGGGTCCAAGTGGGTTTACCAACGACATTTCCTAACCCATCTAGTGATAGAAGGGCAGTTGGGGCATTTGATAGTTCATTGGATCTCAAAGGGTAGTGGACAAACATAGATGATTGTAGTAATTTTTTGTTGAGGCTCTCATCATTTCGGTTGCCACTCGATCTAGATAGGCTGGATTTTAAACAATCACAAAGACCTCGCAATCCTCTATCAGTACAGTTAATATCAATACGAAGCCCTGCGTAGTCATTTTTATCCATGAGATTGGAGCAAAGTTCCCTGGTGGAGGGGCTGTCACATAGACGAGGGTATCTTCTAGCTGTTGAGGTGTGGTTGGTAGTGGGGTAGGTGGGTCTATCTAGAGTAAGTGACTCTAGGGAGATGGAGATGGCTCACTTCTCTGATGGTGAGAGGAAAATGGATTCGTTTTTGTTATTGGTCGTCTGTTGTGGAAGAGGAATGGTTGGCGAGGCATATTGTTTGAAAGTGGGAGTGTTTGTTAGTAGTAGTGTTTTAGTAGATATTAGAGAGAGAGAGTTTAAGTTAAAAAAAAGAAGTACATGGGGGGAGGGTATTTAATGAGTCCAAAAAGTTTTTTTTTGGATTTATGTTATTAATTTCTATATCCGAAATAGTTGGATAATTGCTAATAAAGTTGCTTTCTATATTTGGGTTGGAGATATTTTTCATTTTGAGAATTCTAAGAAACATACTATTATTGGTAATTGAGGGCTCTATGTCATCCACTCTATTTTTAGGGAGATTCGAATGATTATTAGTAGGGGCGTTTTGGTCATAACAACCAGGGAAGTCAGAGAATGGGTAGACAAGGACACGTTACTTGTTTGATGGGTAATCCCTAGGTCTGCTGAGGTGATTGAGGGGGTCAAATTCGGGGTCCTACTAGTCTTATTAGAGGCCATGTTGACGTTACTATCGCATGATGTCATATTGTCTTCCTCAACGGGTTTGGGAGAAGATTTTCTTTGAAGATTATTATCTTGTCTTTTCAATTCATTATTTAAAGCTATAAAGTTATTTTGATTATGAGTTGAGTAGTTAGTTTTAGTTGCAAAGATCCTTTTTGGTCTATAATTGAGAATTTGTGAGTCTAGGAATTTACCTATAGTGGCGTTAAAGATATCAACGCTTATACCTTGAGTTGGGGGCTCTGGATCTATCTTCTCCATGTCCCTTTTCTTATCATTGTTGGATTTTTTTGAGAACTTGACAATTTTCCACTCATCTTCTTGCGACTTCTCCTGAGTTATCTGTGTATCATTCGTGGTCCCATCTAGTGGCTTCGAGTTCGATTGTTGTGTAGTACAGGTGGGGCCTGCCCAATTTTGGCAATATATTGATGTTTGACCCAGATAGCCACACTTTGTACAAAGTATTTGCTCTTTCATAGATTATGCTTTGAATGTGGTGGCCTATAACTACTTGTTTTTTAATTGGTTTGTCCATTGAAATCTAAACACAGATACGAGCATATCTGCCTCTAAGTGTTGTAGAAGTACATATATCTATTTTTAATAATCTACCTACTTTTTCCCCACTTTTGCTAGGATGGTATGATCATAGTATTCAATTGGTATTTCTGGTAGTCTAATACATATGGCTGTGGATATTTCTTTTGCTTATGATGCAACAAAGTTTGGTTGCCATTTTTTTCACTATAAGGAAGAAGCCGTTAATGAAGCAAGATCCATTTTGGAGAGCTTTGTTCATATTTTCTTCCTTAAGGAATTTCACTATGTAATAATCACACCTCAAATCAATTAATGTAAGTTCTTCAGATGGCTTCCAAAGATGGACTAGTCGCTTTTTGAGGTATTGATGGCTCATTTTTTTGCTCATTAATTTAATGATTACTGAACATGCCTATGGGTTGTATATTCTTATTCTATCCTCATCTGATATGATTACCTCGTTGTGTGATTTAGATTCCTCCAGATCCATGTTCGCCACTTGGTTGTTTGGGTTGGAGTCTGTGTGTGGAGATAGGAAAGACATTATCAGTATGTTCTTGGAGTTCATAGTTGGATTGTTGGTTAGTTGGTTATCAACAAAGATCGTGGATGTAGTAATCGAAATTACAGGACTTGAATGGTCAATTCCTTTGTTCGGAGGTTTGGGGGGGG
>NC_061114.1:170863299-170868418 GCF_002878395.1 Capsicum annuum | reverse complement strand
GAATACATTTACTTGTAACATATAAATATAGTGTAAATTATAAAAATGATGGTGCAAAATGCAATTGACTCATTAAGGTCTCCTTTGATTTGCTTTTTGTGATTCTTTTTTTTTTTAATGAAAGTCTATGTTTATTCATGAAAATTATAAATATAGCTTGAAATTGTATTTGGAAAACACGTGAAATCCTATTTCCTTTACTATAATTTTCTTTTCCAGATCTATCCAGAGTTTTTATTTTCACAAAAATAACCCCATTTAACTTATATTTCAAGTTTAAATTATATTTCATATTTTTTTTTAGGAAAAATACATTCAAATAATCAAATACTATTTGTGAAAACTATTACCAATCACAACTCTTTCTCCAAAAACTTCAAATAAAATGAAAAAATTATTTGCAATAATATGCAGTAGCTCGTAACTCATTTGACTATTTATTTTGAAATATTTTTCCATAAAAAGATTTAATTATATACGGAAAAATTCCTAAAATATGCTTCATCTATTGAAAATAGTACAAAAATATCTTTCATCCACCTTTTGACTCTATAATGCTCTTCACATCAACCTTTGGGCTCTAGAATACCCTTAACATGCATCTTTGGGCTTCAAAATGCCCTTTATTTAGCAGCCCTAATATTTAATAATGAAAAAAAGTTTCATTAATGACATATCACCTTCCTATTGGTCTCCATTTAATTAATAAAAATTTTAAAAATCATAAGTCGTAACACTCGATCCGCCCCATTCATTATCCTTAACCATACCCCATTTTATTTTCTATTGTCGATCCATTATTTATCCGACAATTTTTCCAAGTCCCAAATTCACCCTTTCAAATTTGACTATCAATATTGGATCCTAATGTGTTAAGTTAGTTGGTTTTGTGACGATCAATACTACTATACTAATGTTTTAGTACTTTTTATTGTGAAATCATGCCAAAGTGTGCATGTTTTTTACAAGGAATATATGTGTCTGGTATTCTTTGTTAAGATTGCACCATATTTGTGCATGTGTCTAAACTAGTTATGTTTTTGCTTGTTTTAAAGATAATATTGTTTATTTGTGCATATTTGTTGGGCGTCGTTTGGTATTAAACTAGTTATGTTGTTGCTTGTATAAAAAATAATACTAATACTACTAGCAGAATGCAAAACTATTTCCTGTTAATCTTCTACCAAATTTTCGATCTCTATAATCTCACCTAAAAATCAAACAAGAGACATTTTCAAGATTATGGTCCCAATTATATTAGTTGTATCCAACTATTTTTTTTTGACAATGCTAACAGAGGTTGTATCCAATTAGTTAGTTAACATAAAAAGAGATTCTCAAGTAGAAATCTCTATGTGAATTGTGAACCTATATTTTCTCACAGCAGTCACTTGACTTCTCTTCTTATCATGAAGTTCTGCAAATTAAAAAAAAATCATAATCTCAAATTTAGATATATATTTCAAACTCATTTAATAATTCAATGTTTAATCCTCTAATAGTAGTATTGATCCTTACAAAACCAACTAACTCAACACATTAGGATCCAATATTGATAGTTAAATTTGAAAGGTTGAAATTTGAAACTTGGGAGAATTATTGGGTAAAGAATGAATCGACAACAAAAAATAAAATGGGGTGTGAGTTAAGGTTAAAGTATGGGCAGATCGAGTGTTGTGGGTTATAATTTTTTGAAACTTTTAATTAATTAAATGGGAATCAATGGAAGGTGCTACGTCATAAATAAAACTTTTTTTCATAATTTAATATTGGACTATTAAATAAAAGAAATTTTGAAGGTCAAATGTGGATGTGAAGGGCATTTTGGAATCCAAATGTGGATGTGAAGGGCATTATAAAATCAAAATATGGATGAAGGATATTTTTGTACCATTTTCAATAGATGGAGGACATTTTAGACCTTTTTCGAATTGTATACCTTATGTAAGTTTTTTTTTTTGGTTAAACCATCCGATGTCCGGTACCCACATTGGAGCCCAACTAATTCGGATTCGCCCCGGGAAGGTCCCCATTCAGGGGGAAGAGCTCCCACAACATATTGAAAGGAGTCGAGATTGATAAGGAGTTGTTTAATGATTCTTGAGCATGTACTTGTTTTGAGTGCCTATTTATTTTCTATCGGTATCTATGGATTGATCACAAGTTGAAATATGGTTAGAGCCCTTATGTGTCTTGAACTTATATTGAATGCGGTTAATATAAATTTTGTAACATTTTCTGATTTTTTTGATAATCCTCAATTAAAAGGAGACATTTTCTCAATTTTTGTTATAGCTATTGCAGCTGCTGAAGCAGCCATTGGACTGACTATTGTTTCATCAATTTACCGTAACAGAAAATTAACTCGTATCAACCAATCAAATTTGTTGAATAATTAGTATTAATCATCTAGATTCTAATATTGATAAATCAATTTTAATTAGCATGTTTGCTACGTAAGGTATGATCTTGTTTGCAAAACATAAGAAATCAAAGTATTTTGGCCTCTCTCATATTTCATAAACCAATCCCGAAGGGGGTTGATTAGAAAATTATGATAACTCATTGATTCATCTGATATCTAAATATATGATTCATTTCTAAGTTTACTAGATCGAAAATTTATAACATTCAAAAACGTATAGACCCAATGTCACATTCAGTAAAGATTTATGATACGTGTATAGGATGTACTCAATGTGGCCGAGCTCGCCCCACCGATGTATTAGAAATGGTACCTTGGGACGGTTGTAAGGCTAAACAAATTGCTTCTGCTCCGCGAACAGAAGACTGTGTTGGTTGTAAGAGATGTGAATCCGCTTGTCCAACAAGAATGAATATGGTGAATTAACTACTAATACTTATTCAACCAATAGTTATTATCTTAAGGAGTCACTCTTTGAAAAAGAAGTGTGTATATACTCTGATAAAGCACTGTAAGAGGGGGGAAATCACCAGTTTAACGGGATCACACATATATTAGACATCAGACAATACTATATTGGCTACTACACCAACAACAGTCCAACTGTGGCTATACAAAAGGAGAAGGTAAGTGGAAGTTCTAAGAATGTCAACACCTAAATCAAAGCTCAACAAAAGGTGTTACAGAAAAATTAACTTCAGAACAATGTATTCAGTATCCACTCTCTCACTGACAGTTCTCCTGATCCATTGATGAAAAGAGACGCAACTATTTTTCTTGGCATGGCTATGTACTCACTGTTATTAGTTGTGACAAATATTTCTTCTCTCAATCTATTGGTGTAAACTCTCAGTCCCTCACAAGATTATAGTCAGTTTCATATATTGCATAATTCTTCAGTTAACCATCAAATCTCGTCCAAAATTAGACCATCCTAAACTTATGTTGCTCAGACTTTTCAAAAATGTCAGCAGGTAAGTAAACAGTTTCATACATTCAATAACTACAAGCAAATCTGGATATAAGATACATGTTTAAGCTTCAACATTAATAAGAAATTGTTAAAAGTAATCGAAACTATTACTCCTGCTACACACTAATTTGAACTCATGCTTAAGAAAGTAAAAATCAATCGAAATCCGCAATTTTATTCTTAACAGAAGTTAGGAACCAAAAATCCCAGAAGTTAAGCAAACTAAAATCAATCGAAATCTCTAATTTTTTTCTCGCAGTTGGAGAAAAGCTCATCTTTTTTTGCTTACTCCTGCTGCCTAAAACCACGAAATTGGTTTTCTTCACATAATCTTATACTTCCTATGACTGTGTATACTGCGAATTGTTTTGGAGCTATTTCTGAAACTGTTAAATCATATCGTTAATGGTCAGTTTCTACTATGGTGCCAGTGTTGGTCTATCCTAAATCCTATTCATTTCACATGTTCTCGTGAAATGATGGACTTAAAAACATCCACCTTCCTATTCTAATATGTTCGAATCTTTGGAAGACTGACACGAAGTGATCATCTACTTTCAGGACTAAGCCGGTATAAAGTGGGTGAATATCTACAGTCATTGGAGTGCTTTCTCTAACCCTGGTTGTTGAAAAATTGCAGCTGATTGGAGTACCCTAACACTACTATTCTTCCTAAATAGACAACCAAAATGCAAATGCAAATTCAAACTACTTAACAAGCAAAATTAACAACTCATACCACCATCAAACATCATAGAATGACGTGAATCACCAGAAACATTCAGTTCAAGGAGATCGTGAGATCAAAGTGGACATTCCCGATTTCCATGATTGATTGCATCCTTGCATCCTGAGGACTTTTTTGATTGGCTAAGTAGTGTAGAAAAGTTCTTTGATTGGAAAAATGGGTCCGGTATAGAGCTATGGTGCCTAAAAACCAGAAATAATATGAGGAAACAACTTTTTCACTACTACCCACGATCTCCTGGGGCATAGCAGAGGACTCGGATTTGATAACTTTGGTCTTTCCCTCATTCAGACACTCTATTTCTGTGCCCTTTAAGGCACATAATTTTCACTTGAGGTTGTTCATTTCAGTCCCTTTTTGTGAAGAGCTGACTATATTTCTCATGTTTTGTCATCAATCTCAACGTTGGAGTTATAAATTAGACAATCTACTGCGATGAAACTAAATAAAGTAGCAGTCTAGCAGTTGCTTCATTTCAGTCAATTAGTTGGCCTTGAATAACACGAAACTAAAGTTCAAAGTTGAAATTCAAGCAGGCAGCTTCACTGGAGCATTATCACAACCACATAGAGAGCAAAAATTGGCTCAAACCAATAAACCAAAAGATAAGCTCACAATTTATTTCCCCTAAATTATTTAGAAATCTAAACAATAAATTGAAAAATACAAGTTAAATAAACCTCATGACCTGAAACAGAAAGAGAGAAAATAAAAAATGAGCGACAATTTTTTCATACGTAATTGGCACAAACAAAGAAACGTTCCACCTAGTAAGGTGAAATTCAAGTTAAAGAATTCATGGTTAAGCATTATTATTTATATACAGAGAAGAGGAAAACATGTAAATGGGAAAGATGCTTGAGGAAATGTGGATATGCTTGATAGAGGAATAGAACAGCTGAGAAGAATAGGTATTCTTCTCAGATTATTCACAGAGATAGCAGCAATCTAGCCACGTGTATTGCTATGAAAA